>NC_072738.1:135304937-135441283 GCF_026930045.1 Uloborus diversus
TCTCAAATTTGATGCACATTATTTAGCGCCGAAATATGCAAGCTTTTGATTTTTCACTCATGTAATACAGAACAAAGAACTTCAATTGCGAAAACTTTGAAGATGTAAATAAGTTGTAAATAGAATTGTTAAAATTCAATTCGTCTCGGAAGCAACATGCGTATTTTTTCCCCATTAATTGATTTGTCTATTATTTTTTTTGAAAATAACTCTTCAATCTTCATATTGTATTCTTTTTGAAATGTACATATCTTAATCATTGTTATCAAAAATACATCCTGGTCAAATAAAAACGGTGAATTATAATGCATGGAAAAGAATTCGCGTTCGCATCGCGAAATATCAGTATTTTTGAAACAGTGCAGGCAATATACTCAATTTTATTTGGTACCTCCTAAGAACGAAAAGTACCAACTGAGCCATGTTTGCATACTAATCAAAACGAGCTGATGTGTGCATCACATGGCTTCCTTTTACCTCAATTTAATGATAATAGTAAGTAGTGCCTTGGAGTAAGCAAAGAAACACTTTAAATATTTTTGCCCCAAATTTGTTGCGAACTGAAGCAAAAAAAGTTTTATACAGATTAATTTTTCCCAATATTGGACATTTTGATGTGATTCAATGGTTAACTCTCTAAATATCGCCACTAGTGGCCAAAATGAAACCAAATCTTAATACATAAAAATCTTCTGTGCGGACGTTTGTCACCATATAAGGCTTTCAAACGGCTGGACCGATTTTGATCAAATTTTTTGTGTGTAATTTAGTTGTGGCAAGCATGGTTTCGAAGCGCGATGGATCGAATCGGAAACGTTTTTGGTAATTCATTAATTAATTTAAACATTGGATGGTTATATCTCCCAAATGATTAATATTTGTTTTAACCTATTCTGAGCGAGAACTTAAATAAATATTTAACCCGTTGAGGACAATAAGAAAGCCAGCTGTGCTTTTTGTAATGAAATTTCCTAATGTGATATGCCAATTGAGAACAGATAAAACGTAGAAAAAGAGAGTGAAGCCTTCATTTCTTAAAAGCAACGATTTTAGTTCCCGTGATATATTTAAAAATAAAGTACTGGAAGGTTCACGCAAAACGTGTGTTCTGTCGTCGTAGTAGTAACCGGATCGGTGCTTTAGGTTTTCCTAACCAAATGATCAGAAAGTGCCGAACATTTGTTTCTCGACTCAAATCCATCTGAGTTTGGGCACCAATGTCAAGAATACTTTAAGAATTATCAAGCTAATTAGTACATTATTAAAGGAAAAGATGATGGAATTAAAGACGAAACAAATTTTATTTTCGTCCAGGTAAATTACAACAGGGTAGTTCTGTACACAAGATCAGTGCAGTGGAAGGTCTTTATCCTTTGTGCAAAGAACAAATTAGGCAATATATGAAGTTTTAAAAGTTTTTGTTCAAAAGATCGGACCGCTAATCGGTCGGAGTTAGCTTTGCTCACTGATCGGCTGGATTACAGTAACGTGGTGGCTTGGAAACTTTGGATATAGCAACAATAGGGTTGCGTGATCATTTGTTTAAATTTTAAAGCTACTGCTAATGTAATTTATTGTATTTTTTGTTTGTTTGGCGAAATATTTCAAATTGCAAAGAATTGTTTTTCGTTTTAAAAGAGTGTTTAGTCATTTTAGTTGAAGAATGTGTTTATTTTACATCGGAAGGGGGGCTTCGCTTATTCAGAGAATTGTTTTTACATTTATCATTTTTTTAAACCATATCCTTTCGATTGTTTTGTTCTTTTCGTATGGCAGACGTTGCAGCGGGATTTACCGTTTGTTCTAGATGGGTAGTTAGTTTTTTACACTTAATATCTGAGACGCTTTTTATCCTTTGAGTATGGATGAAGGAACAAACCATCAAGTACGGGAGAGAAAATAGTTAATAAAACAACTGCTCAGCGGGCATTAGATGAATCAAGTTGTAATAAATACTATACGCATTTTGAAACCAAACAACTTAAAACATTTTCTTATTACTTATTTTTTTTCAACAAAACGGTTCAAACACTTGATAGTTTATTGAAATTTTTTAATTTTTTAATTTACAAAGTTTGAACAGAACAAAGTCTGTCGGGTCCTCTAGTTTTATTATAAAATGTTTTACAAACAATTATAAAACATAATATAAGCGTTTGAAACGATTAATTAAAGATTATATATTTTTAAAAAATCAGGAAAAAAACCTCGCTTTTCAGATGAAAATCCATGGTTGGAAAAATGAGCCACTCTCTATCTCTCAATCCTTATATGTCAGTGTTGTCAATCCCAAAACGAAAAATTATTTCACAGATTATAATAAGCAGAATGTAAAGAGTCAACTACAAAAAAAAAATCAACTAATTAAATCAATTATTAAATGATTAGCAGCTGTTTAAATTGGTTGTCCGGTACACCGGACACCCGGTCTGAAGGGGTTAAGGAATATTGAACTAATCAGTATATTATTAAAAGAAAAGATGATGGAATTTAAAAACGAAACAAATTTTATTTTCGTACAGATAAATTACAACAGGGTAGTTCTGTACACAAAAGATCAGTGCAGTGGAAGACCTTTATCTTTGGTGGAAAGAACAAATTAAGCAATGTATGAAGTTTAAAAAGTTTTCGCTCAAAAGATCGAACCGCAAATCGATCGAAGTTGGCTACGCTCACTGATCGGCTGGATTACAGTAACGTGGTGGCTTGGCGACTTTGGCCATAAACAATAGAGTTGCGGGATTATTTGTTTGCATTTTAAAGCTACTGTTATCGTAATTTATTGTATTTTTTGTTCATTTCGCGAAATATTTTAAATTGCAAATAATTGTTTTTGGTTTTTAAAGAGTTTAGTCATGTAAGTTGAAGAACATTTGTTTTATATCGGGAGGGGGGAGGGATGATGATTTTCGCTTATTCAGAGAACTGCTATCATTTTTTTAAACGATATCCTTTTGATTGTTTTATTCTTTTTCATATGAGTCACGTCGCAGCGGGATTTCCCGTTTTTTCTAGATGGGTAGTTAGATTTTTACACTTAATATCCGAGGACGCTTTTTATCCTTTGAGTATGGTTGAAGGAACAAACCATCAAGTATGGGAGAAAAAATAGTTAATAAAACAACTGCTCAGTAGGCATTAGATAAATCAAGTTGTAATAAAATATACGCATTCTGACACCAAGCAGCTTAAAACATTTTCTTTTTACTTATTTTTTTCAACCAAACGGTTCGAACACTTGTTAGTTTATTCAACTTTTCAATTTACAAAGTTTGAACAGAACAACGTCTGTCAGGTCCTCTAGTAATCTTATATTGTTACAAATCCTGTAAAAAGTAATTATTGTAGTAACGTAACCTGTAAATAGTTTCCCGTAATGAATATACAACCCCTTTTCATTCGGCTAAAGTATACAATCCCCTATTCTTTTTTTTATTCACTGATTTTATCAATGAAAGTGTAAAAGTGTAGTTGTAGAACGTTGTAGCATTTTCTGGAATCTTTGAGAGATTTCTTTTTAGTGTGTATATAAACCGTTAGCGATGGATAAAAAGAGAGTTTCGATTGAGATTTCGGACTGAAAGTGTGTATTAGCTCTGGTTATAGCGAGGCATTTCGCTGTGTTGTTTTCGTATTTGGAAGTAAATACGAGTGTAACCGTTGAGTTTACGGTGTTGAGTTATATTTGCTTAATTGCTGGTGATTATTTTAGCAGTTGTTAACGATTTCTCCTGTACATAGTGTAAATAAAGCTCCTGTGTTTTTATCAAGAACTGTGTCTTCATTTCAAGAAAGTGGAAGTCGCGCCGGATCCGCTACAATATGTTTGAAAATATTAAAAGAAAAGGGTACTTGTTTCCCGAGTGTTTCCCCCAAGTTTTTTTTAGGATTGCACCGTGCCCTTCCGCTTTTAAGCTAACCTTTGACCCTTAACTTGATCAACCTTCCTTGCCCCTTAAAAGTTTAAACAAAACTTCACAAAAGCGATTTTTTTTTCTTCAAAAGGTAAAGATTCACACAAACCTGTCCTTGAAACGTCCCTCTCTCGTTCAGAAGAATCTGATCACAATATGTCTGAATGTTTTTTGCGTTACTTTTAAAACTAAACATCAAAAAGTTTTTCAACATTTTAAAAATTACTACTATCGAAAACACATGAACTTTGAATGTACCTAGAAAATCAAAAAGTAAAAAAGCACCTTTTGTGGTTTACAAAACTTCTCTTAAAAAGTACCCTTTTATCTAACAGCACACTGTCCCCCCCCCCCCCTTTTTTTTGGTCTGGGGGAAACATTTTAGTTCCTTTTGGGCATTTTTTCTAAAACTGAAATCAATTTTAGGCTATAGTGCAGATAAAAGGGTTACGGAGCTCTCCCACGAAAATTTCAAAAAGTGAAATTTTAAGCTATCTTTGCTGACTTTAAGGGAATGGCGAAGATTCGAAGACTTTGTCTAGCAATTTTTTGGTATTTAAATTTGAGAAAACACAATTGAGGGCCTTGATGCAAAAATCAGGTAAGTCCAGCTCACTCATTTATGGTAAGACCAACAAATAACATCAGTGTCCAGTAAAAAGGTAAAGTAAAGGTAATCTTTCCCACATTATTTACTAGAAAGAAGAGGTTTGATCTTACATTTGTGTCCCGTTGTTGCACCAATCGGAACTTCTATATTCTCTCCACGCAAAAATAAATTTAAAAAAAAAGTTTGTACTAAACTGGTTCTTGCGTCAAAGTCCTCAACTGTAGACTTAAGACTATCGTTCGTGATTTTAGGACTACAAAGGAACCTCATACGTGCAATATCTTAGCTACCCCGTTAAGTATAAATCTGGTCCTGATTACAACTAATGTTGCTCAAAAAATAAAGAAAAGAAAGAAACCTGCCCCCCCCCCCCAACTCAGTCCTAATTCCGCCTTCAGGAACTCTCTCTTCTAAGTCAAAATTTTGTCATGTTTCAGATTCAGTTTATCGTAGTGCAGACATGCTTTTTTCTTTTTTGTGCGATTCTGAGATGAAAATACTCGTATAGCGATAATTTACAATAGACCAATGAAATATCTTGCCAACTGACAGTATTTAGTTGAATCTGTCACAACCAGTGAGTACCAGGGGCATGCACAAAAATTTTGGGGCCCGTCACAAATGACTTTTACACCCTTCTCCCTTCTATTCTGTTCACCCCTACGTCCCTACATATATTTAGCCCCTCATCTGAAAAATCTCGGACCTCTTTCAGGCTCGGAACCGGGTCAACAGGCATGACAGTCCCAAAGGGGGGGGGGGGGGAGAGGGGAAATTGCCCCGGGCGCCACGAAATGAGGGGACGCCGCAAGGCGCCCATCATTTTATGTAACATAGTATTTTCCTGCATATAATCTGCGGGTTATCTGTTAAAAAAGTGCAAAGTTAATGAGGTGCGATTATACGCTGCCGTGGATTATCTGTGATTTTTTTTCTCAACACCAACGCATTGAAACTCAATATTTACACTAGGATCCACCGATTGAGACTTTACGCAGCCTGAATGTTGTTTATTTTACATAGCCATGTAAAATAAAAAACAATACAGTGAAGGAGGAAGCCTTCATATGCACAAGATTAGATCGTTTGGTCTTTTGTCTTGACTCTTTGTTTTTCTAGTAATTAGCGTACTATAATCATGATTTCAAGAAATCATTATCTGTTTAGACTATATTTCAGATTGATTTTGATTATAACTTCAAAGTAATTACTTTTCCACGTTTTTAGTTTAGTTGCTGAATTAGTTTGTTAAATTCAAATTTTTTTTACGTCGTATTATCCGCGGATTATACGAAGTTCATTTTCTTCAAGCCGATTTTAGGATCTGCGGATTATAGACCGCCCTCGGATAATACGCAGGAAAATACGTAGATGCACCGTCATATACACACAAAATAGATGATCATTGCAATGATTTTCAACTTTTTCCTAGTGCACGAAAATATTCCCATCTCCCAGTCTCCAAAACATTCGTTTCTTATCATTGAAACAAATATAAAATTCTGAGAAAATAATTGTTTATAATCAAACGCAAGGCACTTCTCCTTTGCTTAGTTCCCACCAAATTCCTTGGAATTTTTCCCCTGCGTGCAGTGACGTAAGCAGAAAAAAGTTTTAGGGTGGCACATTGAAAAAAAAAAAAAAAAAAAAAGAAGAAGAAGAAATGTTTGATCTGATAGGAAAGGGTAGGGGTCTGGTCAAAATTTTAAAACTTTTAGTTTTAAAAACGCAATTTTAGACTTTCTTGGCAGATGCTACGACAAAAAAAGATATAGGGGTCTCAGTAGAAATTTCTAGAAATTGAAGCCTTAAAAATTCGATTATAGGCCATGTTTATTGATTTTAGGGTAAAGGATGGAGCTCAGGGACTGTCCCTGATCGATTTTTTTTAAAAAAATAGATTGAAATCAATTTTTCCTCCCCCCTGCAAGTTTTCGAAACTGAAGTTTCAAAACGCAATTTTAGACAATGAAGATTTAAGGGAAGGAAAATATGAAGCCCTTCAATGGAAAATGTTACAAAATTATGGTTCAAAAAAACTAAAGCAATGTTTCATACTCAGGGGATTTTCCACTTAAATGTTTTTAAAGTGTCGTTTAAAAGACCCATTGCTTAAGATATTAAAGAAAGGCGGTATGGAGCCTTGTCAGAATATTTTCTGAAACTAAAATCTTTAAATAAAAAAAATATCTTTCTCATAATTCTAATCCCTCTTCATGCTTGATGACAGGGGCGTAGCTAAGGAGGGATTTTGGGGACAACCCCCCCCCCCCCCCCGAAACGTCAGTCTCAAAAAAAGAGAAAAAGAAGAGGGAAGAGAAAGAAAAAAAGAAGAAAAAGAAAAAAAATCACTACGACTTTTTTCTCTGTAACAAAGGTCAAAAATTCACTTCGCTCTCCCCCCCCCCCCCCAATGCCATTGAAAATCTGCTCTATGAGTGACCCTCAAGTATAAAGACGCCTCCCTCTGCTGCGACAATTTTTTGATAATTGAGTGATATTTGACACTTCGCTATTGAAATGAGATTGTTTGTTAAATCCACGTATAGGCAGCCTTTCTTTGTCACAGATTCTGCAAATTGTTAAATATTGTAACGGATTCGGTGCGACTTCCACTTTCTTGAAATGAAGACACAGTTCTTGATAAAAACACAGGGAGATTTATTTACACTATATACAGGAAAGATCTTCAACAACTGCTAAATTATTCATCAGCAATTAAGCAATTATCACACAACACCGTAAACTCACCGTTTACACACGTATTTACTTCCAAATACGAAAACAACACAGCGAAATGCCTCGCTATAAACAGAGCAAAAATGCACTCAGTTTGAAAATCTCAATCGAAACTAACTGTTTATCCATCGCTAACGGCTTAAATACACCGAAAAGAATTTTCTCACAATATTCTTACACGCTTCTCGAAATGCGTTGTCCGTTATCAACTTTTATCAATGAACAAAAAATAGGGGTCGTATATTTTAGCCATATGAAAAAGGGGTTGTATATTCATTACGGGAAACTATTTACAGGTTACGTTCCTACAATAATTACTATTTACAGAATTTGTAACATTGCCCCCCTCCTAAGGACTGCACGTCCCGGGCAGTACAATCCCCAGAAAGGGTGCCAAACTTCTATAACAAGTTTACAAATATACACATTAATTAATAACTAACAGATACAAAAAGCACAATAATAACAAGAAATATTACTAAACATTAAAAGCAAAAATTATCTACAACTTTTATGTTATCAACCATGGTTGTTTACGTAATACTCATGAACTATGGCCATAGTATGGGGCTAACCGATCATAATGTACAACCCTAGGTTTTGCATTAGGTGATTTTTGGATCCTCACTACGACGTCATTCAGTCGGTTAAGGACTTTGTAGGGTCCATCCCAATGCGACTGCAATTTGGGTGACAGACCTTTCCGTCGGATGGGATTCCATAACCAAACCTTGTCGCCTTCGTTGAATTCATGTCCAGTAGACCTTGTGTCGTATCGGGTCTTCATCTTCTCCGCCGCGATGTTGATTCGCTCTCGTGCGAAGTTATGAACGTCTTCCAACCGGGCCTGGAGATCCTGGATGTACTCCTCAGGCGATGAAGGCGCATCCGGAGGACGACCGAAGACGAGATCACAAGGTAGCCGAAGCTCTCGTCCGAAGAGCATCTGAGATGGGGCATATCCGGTAGTCTCGTGGACAGCACTGCGGTAGGCCAGCAGGAACAAAGGTAGCTTCTTGTCCCAATCCTGTTGATTTCTGGATACCATAAGCGAGAGATTATTTAGGATTGTGCGGTTAAATCTCTCCACCATGCCGTCCGATTGTGGGTGTAGTGGTGTTGTCCTAGTTTTCTCAATTCCAAGAATTTGACATAGGCCCTTAAACACAGCCGAGATGAAATTCCTCCCTTGATCGGAATGAATCTGCAAAGGTGTTCCATATCTCGAGATCCAATGTTGGACTAGAGTCTCTGCTACGGTGGTAGCCTCTTGATCTGGAATGGGATATGCTTCCGGCCATTTTGTGAAGTAGTCGATGGAAACAAGAATGTATTTGTTCCCATCAGCAGTTCTTGGTAGAGGACCCAGGATGTCAATCCCAATTCGTTCGAAAGGAGCTCCAACGTTGTACAGATGTAGCTTCCCTCTGCTTCTCTTCTTCGGTCCTTTACGAGCAGCACAGGCGTCACAAGAATGGCACCACTTCTCCACGTCATCCTTCGCCTTGCTCCAGAAGAAGCGCTCCCGAACTTTATTGAGGGTTTTCAAGACACCAAAATGTCCTCCAGTCGCACTACTATGTATTTCTTTCAGAACATCTGAAATCCTTGATCGGGGAAGTAGTAACTGCCACCTAGACGTTTTGCCGTCATCAGATTCCCATTTTCGGTACAGTACGCCGTTCCGTAAATGGAGTGAATTCCATAAAGCCCAGTATCTTTTTGTTGCAGGACTAAAGATGGAAACGTCCTGCCAGCTAGGTCGCCGACTGTCACTTTCCATGAACTCCAAAATTGGTTTTATGTCGGGGTCTTCAAGTTGATCTTTTCGAACTTGGTCGTCACTCCATGGATCAGGTTCTGATGATATTGGAGTCACTGTCACCTGATAGGCGGTAGGGCTAGTCGTTCCATACTGTTTCTCGATTCGGGAACAATAGTGGCAGTTCTCAGGACAGGGTCTCCTTGATAAAGCGTCAGCATTACCGTGAGATAACCCTTTTCGATGCTTGATCTCCATGTCATATTCCTGGAGCCGCTGTATCCATCTGGCTATCTGGCCTTCTGGATTCTTGAAGTTCAAAAGCCAAGTTAACGAGGCATGATCTGTCCGAAGCAGAAATTTTCGGCCGTAGAGGTAATGATGGAAGTGTTCTACAGCTTTCACTATGGCCAGTAACTCCTTTCTGGTGACGCAGTAATTTCGCTCCGACTTTGATAAGCATTTGCTCCAGTAAGCGATGACATGTTCATTTCCGTCAATTTCTTGGGATAAAACAGCTCCGATGCCCTCGTTGCTCGCATCAGTGTCCAGGATGAAGGATTTTTCAGGCTGAGGATAGGCGAGGATAGGCGTTGATGTTAAAGCCTCCTTCAGTCGTAGAAATGCATCTTCGCATTCTTTGGACCATTCGAACTTTTGCTTGCTCTCCGTCAGCTTATGCAAAGGTCGTGCAATGTTGGAAAAACCCTTTACAAACTTCCTGTAGTAGGTGCAGAGCCCCAGGAAACTTCGCAGCTGATGGATGTTTTCGGGACGACTCCAACTCCTGACCGCAGATACCTTCTCTGGATCGGTTTGTACACCCTCAGAAGAGATGATGTGACCAAGGTAGTTCACTTCCCGGCGGAACAAATTACATTTGGACGGGCTTAACTTCAGATTGGCTTCCTTAAGCTTTTGCAGCACCTTCCTAAGATTTGCCAGATGTTCTTCGAAGCTGCGTCCCACGATGATGATATCGTCTAAGTAGACCAGACAGGATTCGTAGGAAAGTCCTCTTAACACTGTCTCCATAAGACGTTCGAACGTAGCTGGTGCATTGCAGAGGCCGAAGGGCATCACTTTAAACTGCCATAAGCCTTGTCCAGTTGTAAACGCTGTCTTCTCTCGGTCATCAGGGTGTATCTCAACCTGCCAGTAGCCGCTCTTCAAGTCCAGGGTCGAAAACCACTTGTGTCCGGAAAGAGTGTCTAAGGTGTCGTCTATCCGTGGAAGAGGGTAACTGTCTTTCTTGGTGATTTCATTCAGTCGTCGGTAATCGACACAAAATCTGGTGGAGCCATCTTTCTTTCGGACCAAGACGATGGGAGAGGCCCAAGGACTGGATGACGGTTCGATTACATCATTCTCCTTCATCTCTTTCAGGAGGGTCTCAACCTCTTCCTTCTTGGCGAACGGTAGTCGTCTTGGATGCTGTTTAATAGGGGGGTGTTCTCCAGTGTAGATCCTATGCTGCGTTAAATTCGTCCGGCCCACATCCTCCGATGTAGATGAAAACAGATGCTTGAAGTCGTCCACCAATTGTTCCGCAGCAGTTCTTTGATCCTTCGATAAGGGTGCACTCCCAATTAACTTCGATGTCAAGGACTCAGAAGACACAGTCTCGGGGGAATTGATTCTTCTAAGGATGCAGTTTACGGGAGTACAAGTTGCTAACACTTCGCCTTTCCGGATATTCCTTGGCCTTTCACTCATGTTGGCGACTCTCACAGGAATTACATCCTTGGAAAGGTCCACAAGCGTAGATGCCACCAGCACTCCTTTTGGGTTATTGCTTAAGTTGGGGTATTCAATGAGTCCAAATCTAAAACTATTGCTTTCTTCAATGGAGCCGGGTATTAATGATTCTGACCTTGAGGGAATTGATAAATCTGTTTGGGCAATTATTTGATGAGCGGATTTTACATCACTTTCTGCGGGAAAGACTGCTATGTCTTCTCTCGTCGAGTGCAGCTCGTTAGTCTTGAAGTCGAGGTTGAAGTCATACTTCTTTAAAAAGTCCAATCCGAGAATGAAGGGGTCTATGATAGCAGCAACGAATGCGGTATGATGGTAAATGGCATTTCCAAACACAATTTCTAAGTTCACTTTACCTTCAATCTCGATCTTGTCACCTGTCACAGTTTGGAGGGTAACGCAGGGCGGCGTCCACAGAATGTTGAGTCCAAATTGACGAGCCACATCTGTTCTAATGATCGTAACATTGGCTCCAGTGTCAATAATCAGTTCGCAGGGAAACCCGTTTACATATGCGTAAACAAACAGTCCATTACTGCCGCCACTCGTCGATGAAATCTGGAAAACTTTAAGATGGGGCTCATTCCAATTTGGCGACCTCCGCCCCGCGAGATTGCCATGGCTTAGTTTTCCTGGACCTGCGAGGGAGAGGTGCTCTTCCCTCTGGTTTCTTGACGAGCTTCACAGTTTCTTCGTAAGTGACCCTCGCCACCACATTTCCAGCACTTAAGTGATTGTCCATTATGGTCCTTGGGAGCCGAATTCCTTTTGAGGATTCCTGCAATTTCTTTTATCTGCTTTTCCAGATCAGCAAAACGTGACGAAACGGGATCAGGCTCATCAGTTTTCACGCCGCGGATTGAATGGCGATCCTTGCGGGTTGCTTGCTGGGCGGCCTCCAACTTCATTGCATACACAACAGCAGAACTCAGGTCTTTGACATCCGCCATCCGTAGAGCTTTCTGGATTTCCGGATCTCGAACCCCGTCGATGTAGTAGTTGAGTGCCAGGTTGTCTCGAACATCCGCAGGACAGTCACAAAAAGCAAGATGAGACAATCTCTCGACGTCCGCCGCTAGCTCTTGCAGGGTTTCCCCGGTTTTCTGGAAACGGGATTTCAACTGGAGTCGGCTGAAATCTTTCTGGCACTTCTCACCGAAGCGAAGCTCCAACGCAGATGTGAGGGCGGCGAAATCCAGGCGCTGGCTGTCCGGAAGGGTCTGGAGAATGTCCGCTGCGTCACCTCTCAGGGATGCTGCAAGATGACAGGCCTTGGTAGCAGAGTCCCATCCGTTCGCTTCCGCCACTATCATGAATTGAGTTTTGTAAACCTGCCACGAAGTTTTCCCATCATATGTGGCAAGTTTAATGGACGGTCGAGCAACCGATGTGGGAGCGCCAAACTGTACAGAGCTGCTTTCCGCGGTCGCCAATCTCCTTTCCACGTCCTTAAAGATCTCTTCTTTAAGTAGATGAAATCTTCTATCTTCATCTTCAAATTTATTTTCTACAGCATTGAATCGGCTTTCAACGGTATCAAATTTTTCTTCAATTGCATCAACTCGATGCTCTATGTCATTAAATTTATTTTCCATCACAGTCTTTACCGAAATAAGGTCATTTTTAATTTCTTCTTGGTTAGACGTTAAGTCCTTTTTCAGCACCGTTAAGTCCTTTTTCAGCACCGTTAAATCGCTTTTTAACTGGTCTTGATTTGCCAACATACTTGCAGTCAGATCACTTTTTAATTGTTCTTGATTAGCCGCCATATCATTTTTTAATTGTTCTTGATTTGCAGTAAAACTTGCAGTCAAGTCACTTTTTAATTGTTCTTGATTAGCCGCCATATCACTCTTCACAGAGTTGATTGCATCAAGCAGTTGTTTTAATTGTTCATCCATTGCGCGAGTAATCACCATACAAATAAAGTCCAAATTTAAAAAGTCTTTATGAAAAAATGTCCAAAGTCACACTTACTGCAAGAAAGTCCTGAAGTAGCCCCACGTTGGGCGCCAAATTGTAACGGATTCGGTGCGACTTCCACTTTCTTGAAATGAAGACACAGTTCTTGATAAAAACACAGGAGATTTATTTACACTATATACAGGAAAGATCTTCAACAACTGCTAAATTATTCATCAGCAATTAAGCAATTATCACACAACACCGTAAACTCACCGTTTACACACGTATTTACTTCCAAATACGAAAACAACACAGCGAAATGCCTCGCTATAAACAGAGCAAAAATGCACTCAGTTCGAAAATCTCAATCGAAACTAACTGTTTATCCATCGCTAACGGCTTAAATACACCGAAAAGAATTTTCTCAAATATTCCACACGCTTCTCGAAATGCGTTGTCCGTTATCAACTTTTATCAATGAACAAAAAGGGAATAGGGGTCGTATATTTTAGCCATATGAAAAAGGGGTTGTATATTCATTACGGGAAACTATTTACAGGTTACGTTCCTACAATAATTACTATTTACAGAATTTGTAACAATATATATATATATATATATATTTATATATATATATATATATATATATATATATATATATATATATATATATATATATATATATATATATATATATATATATATATATATATATATATATATATATATATATATATATATACAATCTTTTATTAATCATTTCAAATGCTTATATTATGTTTTATTATTGTTTAGAGAATATTTTACAATGAAGTTTGTTTGATGTTTCATCTTTTTTTTTTATCTGAAATATGTATTTCAATAATATTTGTCTGGATTACTGGACGTGTCATAACTCTTTTAATTTTTCAGCTATAAACTTGAAAATTTGTGTATAAGATGCCCTTTACCATAGTACACTGTCTGCCAAATAAAAACCTTTTTGGTTAAGTATTTAAAAATTCCGTTTGAAAGGGTTTTCTAACTAGGGGCTCTACACACTGCTGGTCGATCGGACACGGGCGAAGTTTTTCTTAAGTTGGGCCCGGCTAAATTGATGCACATGTTTAGTATATCCTTTCAGACGGAATTTTGAAATACTTAACCTAAAGTATTTTTATTTGGTAGACAGTGTACTATGGTGAAGAGTATCTTATAGACAAAATTTAAAGTTTATAGGCGAGAAATTAAAACAGTTATGACACGTCCAATAATCCGGACATATGTTATTGAAATACATATTTCAGATAATAAAACGATGAAACATCAAACTTCTTTGAAAAATATACTCTAAACAATAATAAAACATAATATAAGCATTTGAAATGATTAATATAAAATTGTATATTTTTTAATAAATCAGAAGAAAAAAACAACTCGTTTTTGCGACGAAAATCCGTGGTTGGGAAAATATTCTCCCAACCCCTATTTCTTTATTTTGTCAATCGAAAAATGAAAAATTCTTGTACAGATAAGCAGACTGTAAAGAGTCAGTTGCGAAAAAAATCGAGTAATTAATTCAATTAATAAATAATTAGCAGCTGTTTAAAGTTCATGTCCGGTATACCGGACGCCACGTCTGAAAGGGATATTTTGGTTTCAAAATCCATTAAAATGGTGTTTGTATTGTCATTCCTCGAACATCACCTTCCCGTGCTAGCACAACCATACTAGATCCTTCTCTGACTGGGATTTTACATTAAAATGCTAATCTGATGATTTTCATAACCCGGTGCTTTTCCCTTAAAGGTACGTCACTTGGCGCATTTTTAAAATTTTTGGCGGTTTAAATTTATTTATCGCTATTGCAAACTAAATATTTTGCAGTTTGGGCATTCAACAAGTTCTAGCACTAAATTCTACGGTTGCCGTATCGCTTTAAGCATTTTTTACTGTTGTCGCCAAGGTAGAAGTCGCCAAAACAAGTGAAGCACTTGGAAAAGTACCAGTCACAATTATAAAATCATAGACCTTATAAACACTGTTTTTTTTTTTGAATTAATATGAAACCTGCCACTTCTGTTAGTCATTCAGTTTGTACATCACAAAACCAACTCAGGTTTTAGCACCGAAAATATCACCACATTTGGAGGAACCATTACTGTTTCGCGAAAAACTTAATTTGTTATTTGATCTTTTAAAAAGGAGCAACTCTATCATCATACGAAATCTGAACTAAAGTATTGACTTACTTTTCGCAGATATATTTCGCAAATTCTCGTCGAAAAACTGAAATTTGCTGAGAGCGGAAGCAGAATCCAACCTATACGGTATCAAATCGGCTTCAAAGTGAAATTTTCCAGCTGCGTTCGCTCTGTTGTAGAGGATACCATTGTTGGAACAATGAAATTTTATTTGTTACTTTGCAACTTTTTTCCCCAGTTGATAACAATACGAACAGTTTACATTGTTGGATTAGACTGAAATGAGAATTTTCACACCTTTTATAAAATCGTACTTGATTAATGAAAGAAAGTACGAAAAAAATAAAAAATAAAAGAAATTTTGGGAATTAAAATTGACCCTCGATAACTTATAGAACACATAATACAAATTAAACTACAGTAAAACCTCGTTAAGTCGTCACTCAAGGAATCAAAAATTTTTGACCACTTATGTGGAGTGACTACTTATGTAGAGTAGAAAAAAAAGCCTTACAAATATTAATGAATAGCAGTAGAATTCTGTGAGAAAAACAATAACTTATGTAATCAATGTCTAAAAATTAATGGAAATTTTAAAAAGGGGGAAAAATACTAATGATAGTTACTTTGTTTTATTTTCTCTTGTTTATACTACATTACTTAACAACAACAACTTATTTTAATGTAGTTACTGTGATTTAATAGAATCCTTCAATGTTGACTTTTGAAGTTGTTGCTTACGGAAAAGAAAGCTCTTCAAACATACATCAAGCTTTACATTCTGTGTTTGTAGTTCTTTGAACGGATGTCAAATACTGACTAACTTTCCCCAGGTATTAGATTTTGTCTGTCTTGCTGGAAAGAGTTTGATTCATATTCTCAGCACTAGACAGAGTCACAGCAAGAAGTATGCTTTGAACGACCAGAACCGAGGAGGCCCCTAACCGATTTAATTATGTCAAGTTATGCAAATCATCTACAGAATTCTTACGGTGGTAGTTTTCTTTTCAGTTGATTGACCATTATTTATTTTTACTTATGGAATTCTGTAATCTTACTACCATTTTATTCCACTCATGATAAAAATTAAAAATGGTTTAACTAAAAACACGAAATCTCGCCAAGGCTACTTTGCTCGCACAATACTAAAACTATAACCCTAAACAAATTTGGCGAAACCTTTCAGCTGAGAATAAAAGGAATAAAGTAAATTCTTTCTCGGTGAAACATTTTTCATTTTGTTCTACGATAATATATTCAAGAAAATATTTTGCATACCGTCTATTCCAACTAAATGCTGCTGTAAAAGATGGTTAGTTAAATTAATTTAACAGTAAAATTTTTTACCTTGTATAACGTTATCCAAGTTTGTTAATCCAGTTTTCGCTTTCACCATTTTCAATCGACTCATATTTTAGAAGGAAATAAGGAAAACTAACATTATTTTGAGAAGCTCGAGAATACTACTAAGGGACGAATTAATTTCTGTAGCTGAAAGCAAACTAAGACTCATCGATTGCGTTAATAAATACTCAGAACAAACTGCCTGTGTTTACGTCAACAGACACACGTGGAACGCAACGTAGCAATGTTTTAGTTTCATCGGCAGTTTTGTAAATTACCGCAAGGTAGCGTATTCGAGCGCTGGAGTTCCGAATAGTTTGAATAACTAATTTCAGAAAAAAATAAACTTTTTTACACTATCCGACTTCTTTATTCCCCAAAGAAAACAATAACCCCCATTTTTTTAGAATCTATTCGCAACTCCAGAGTTCGAATACGCTACCTTACGGTGATTAACAATACTAAAGAAAAAGGTAAAACATTCCGTTCCACGTGTTTTCTTTGGAGAAAATTACAGGCTTCAGAGAATTTGTGGTGTAATATAATTTCAGAGGAATAGAAAAGAAAGTTCCCCACAAACACGATGAAATATTACTGTCATTCATTAAGCTTCAAAGCAAGTTATAAGTTATAGTCCTGGATCTGACAGCACTTCTGTAGGAAAGTTTGAGTAGGGAGAATTTTTTTCCAAAAATGCTTAGTAGGTGTCCTAGAAAGTATTTTGGACTCGGGTGGACATCCGCCACCTGGTCACTTCTCCTGCTATGACGTCATCAAAGATGGCGGCATCTCGATCATATAAATGCTCATATTTATTTTAATACTTGACTTTTTTGTGTAATTCTTGCACATTTTTATACTAATTTATATTAACTAGTTTACTTTTCAGTTACAGTGTTAAAGTTTTCCCGAAAACGTAGTTTTAAAAAAATTTATTTTATTGTTTTTTATTTATTTTCCTTTTTAAAATTCATTCTTTAAAATTGTTTTTTCAACTGTCAATCTTTGAATAACCGTATAAAATTATACTCAGAAACTATTTACGTAAAAAAATGTTTTTTTTTTTTTTGCCATTTTTACCTGGTGTGACTAATCAATCAGAATGTTCATTAGTCGCTCCACTTAAGCGTGCCACTATGGGCGTCGCAGAGATAACATTCGAGCGCGTTGTTATTCTTCGAAGTAGTAAGTTGGCAGCCATTGAATTATATGATGTGTTATGAGTGAGACTGAGAGTAGTTTTTGAGATGATGAAACGCTGTTAATCTAAATGATTCTTTTGTTCGAGATTTATCAAAATAAAATTGATATATGGATATTATTAAATTGTCGAGAGTGTCAAAAGACAGCATAGGAGACCTTAAACTAGTTGGAAAGACTTGCATTATATGTAATAAAAGCAACAATAGTGTGAAAAGTACAGAAAATGGTCGTGAAAAAATAAGGGCCATTGCGAAATGAATAAATAAAAGTGTTACATCATCGATACGGAAATATTTGAGTTATCATCATCCGACTTGCAATCATGTTCATGTTATAAAGAGTTATATTTCAGTAATACTTTTTTTTTAAATTCAGAAGCTGTAGCAGATGTTTAGCAACAAACTTTTTTTTTTTTTTTACAAAAAAAGAGGGAATCACTTCCAGCAGAACATGTTCCAAAATTGTTGACTGCAATGGAGAACGGGTTCTTGAAGAATATGACAAATTGTATCACGAGAAGTTAGATTCATCGAAATTGAAAACTAGGAGTATTTAGTAACTGTCAAGTTTCAAGCAGTAAAACATAGAAAATAGCCTGTCAATGTGGATGAAATTTAATATTCATATGAGAAAGGAAGGAAATATTTAGCGCACTAGATGTAGTAAAGGCAAGAAGACTTTTTATTTTATGAAATACATCAAAAATATAACTTTTAAAACTTTATAAATGCACTTTTCTAGTATTTTAAATACAATTTTAAATGCTGATTTTATTTTCAAGGAGAAATAATTTATAACTGCAGCAATTTATTGTAAATGTAACATCAGTCACAAAATCTTTGTATCATCAGTCACGGGGTTAAATAATTTTTATACTTTTAGTTTTTAAGTATTTTCAATAAAACAAAGTGTTTTCATCAAGTCTAAAATCTCTATTTTAAGGGGAAGAAATCTGCTCAGATTTTACGTTATTAGTTTGAAGATAATTTCAATCATGTGGAATATATAAACATGGATAGATAGAGAAATTTATTGAATTATATATGGTTGGTATAATTAATAGGGCTCGACCGATGGCATTTTTTGGCCGATGGGCCGATGCCGATTGTTCAAAGATGGCCGAAGGCCGATGGCCGATTGTTTTCCTCCAAATGGCCGATTGCCGATGGCCGATGCCGTTGGCCGATGGCAAAAAAAAAAAAAAAAAAAAAAAAAAAAAATCAAACAGAAATAAATTGATGAGATTGTCAGGGATTTAAAGTATCATTGATTCATTTCACTTTACTTCCTTTTTACGAATAAGGAATTGTAAACACAAAAAAGAATTAGATTTCGAGTTAAATTTCTATTTTACGATCACCATATTTATACATATACTCTTGTGATGTCTTCATGCGCGTAAACTTGCGTCCCTCAAAAACGTTATGAAATAGTAAGTTGAAAACTCATACGTATGTAGGTAGTATGATCTAAAAGTTCGAGGACAAATTCTATAAAACCTTACCCTGAATAGTTCACCTTGCTGAAGCACATCTATCTACAAAATAGTCACCTTGAACGACTATGCACTTCTGCCAACGTTCGTATAGCTTTTAGAAGCACTCCTGTAAGACATTTTTCGTAACCTCCTGTAAGGCCTCTTGCACTGCTGCTTTTAACTTCATCGTGGGGAAGAAGGCGACTTTCATGTTGAGGATGCACGTTTCGATTGGTCAATACTCTGATATGATAAACAAGTAACATAACGTTTCGTCGGACTTAGTTCCGTGTGATTTTTACCTGTTCCCAGCAAAAAAAAAAAAAAAAAAAGCGCGCCGCTTTCTTCCGTGAGGAGAAGATAAAGATGCATCATAGAAGGTAGCGAAAAATGTTTCCAGGAGTGTTTCCAAAAGTTATATGAACACTGGCAGAAGTACACAGTCACAAGACGACCTTTTGAAGGTGGATGTGCTTCGTTAATGTGAACTATTCTGGGTAAAGTTTTATACAGCTGGTCCTCGAACTTTTGGATCGTACTACGTACAATCTGTATAGGGTGTAGTTGTGCTTCTCCTTTTTTGACTGCTGTGATTATAAAGAAAGAACAACAGCAAAAAAAAAAAAAAAAAAAAGAGACTGTTTAATAACCAATTGATTTGTCTGTTTTTTTAAATTGAACATATAGCTAAGATTTCAGTAATATTGTAATAATGTATGGATTTAGGTACATTAAACATAATTAAAAAACATTAAATTATGTTGTTTAATCATTCAAAAAAAACTAAGAATAAAACTATGAAACAGGAACATTTTTATACTTATTTAAAATTTATGAATAGAAAAGTTTGCATTTTTCAAAAAAACCTATAACAGTGACATAAATTTTGCTGGAAAAAGAAGTAGCCATGAAAAGAGCGAGATTCTTAAAATGCAACTACAATAAAAAAAAACTCAATATTTACACCAAGTTAATAACTGAATACATATACTACGTGATCTGATGTTTGCACAATATTGAGCAGTTGGATTGCTTAATCTTTTATGAAGCTTTACAAACAAGTTCAAATTAATTTTTTAAATTTAACAATAATTTTCTGAAATTTAAAAAAATTGCATAATAGAAAATCCTTGAAACTTTTAATAAAAAAACTAAAATAACTTATTCATTGATTTTATATAAATACATAAAAATAGTTACAACAGAAAAAAATCGATTACTATTAATGATGCAAAAAAGACGGCGCATTACGAAATATAAGTGAAACAAGTATGAGAAATACGCAAAATGACACTTCTTGACCAAAATATATAATCGCTAAATATTTAAAAAATGCTTGAAACGACGAGGTAGGGTTAGGGGATCACCCTCTGATTTTAGAGTAACTCACACTTCGGCCCCAACCTCGGCCTCATTTTTTCAGTACAGAACCGCTACCCCCAACGCCTGGGAAGAGTTTCTGAATTTACTTCAGCACTTCCGAAGAAAAAATTCAGAAGTCCCTTTGATTTCCGAATTATGTCACCTTTGAAAACGTCTTTAATCAATTTCTTACATTAATGCTTTAAATTCTTTCTAAACAATAGATAAAGTTTGAAGAAAAAAAAATCTTTAATTTTATGAACGGTGTTAGTTTTAAATAACTCAGAAGTACAACTAGAGTTTAATTTCAGAAATATAGGGAGTGGAAGGAGGGGCACGCAAATGTTCTCGGAAATTCAAAAAATAGTCGTAAAAAATAGATTTCATAATAATCATAAACATTCAGCAGAAAAACCCTTTCAAAACTTGCACCCGAGTTTGTTTTGACGTGCAGTGGCGGAATTGAAATATAGCAAATGTTGCAATTGCGCGAGAGGCCCCATAACCATAGGGTCACCGTAGGAGTTACAAAAATGCTTATGATAAATGTTTTACAACTTCTGCGATAGAGAAATAGGGCCCCAAAATGTATTTCGACGGGCCCCAAACTTGTAACTCCGCCGAAGCGATACAGAAAAGACTGCATAACTGTCATTCATATAACAAATACCGAAAAATTACAAATTGCCGTCGGTTCAAAGGGACTCTAATAAAATGACACAAAAACCGGTTTCGCCATCTCATATTTGTTTCAGTGGTGATCTGAGATGCTATATTAGTTTTGCATTGAAATAAGTAATAAATAGCCACAAAAAATGAGTAAACAGGCTTTTCAGAACACCCGAGCGAAAACAAAAAGGGAAGTGCACAACTGGAACGTACGCACACCCCACATGCGAAAATTTATCCTTCTACAGCTTACCATTTTTGAGTTATGACTTAGGAGAGATGCATACGTACATCCAGCTGCAAGAAACAACGCAATAATTAACTTGTTTGGTACCTGAATGCAGTACTAAAAACTCTTTTAGGGGTGACTAAAATAGAAATTCATACTGAAATTTAAGTAAACAATTTTATATAATAACAATAACTCCCTTTACTTTGTACTAAAAAAAAAACAGCAAAGGTCCTTTCTTTTTCAAAAACATCGGCCAATTCCATCGGCTTTTCGATGTTTTTTAAGGCCGATGGGCCGATGTTTCCTGCAAGTTAGCATCGGCCGCCGATGCCGATGCCGATGGCTAAATTGTTGAACCATCGGCGCCGATGCATCGGTCGAGTACTAATAATTAACAGAAAAATATATACTTATTTTCATTTCAATTAATTCTAATGAAAAACGTCATTGAAACAAAGAGTTTTCGATGACAACTTCTTAATTAAAGTTAGAACGCGAGCACTAAGAAAAAAATATGTAATTAAAGAAATACTTTTTTCTTTGCAGAGTATTGCAATTTTCAACAAATGTAAATCACGAAAAACTGGTGAAGGCTTGATTTTGTTGTTTAATTAATTATATCATTGAATAAGGTTGTGTGAATTTAATGAGAAAATACTAGTGAGAAAACAAAGAAATCTTGCTTTGTTTAACGCGTTGTTAATGAGAATTTTAGCCCTGTAGGTAGTTCAAAGAAAGGTATGGAAAATTTGAAGCTAATTACTCGCTCAATTACTTCTTTAATTAACGCAAAGGATAGTTTCAAGTTTTAAAAGTAAATATGCTTTTGGGAAGAGGTTTGTTTAAGCATTTGTCAAATTCTTTTTGTACTTTCATGTGATATTCAATGCATTTAGTCTTATTATTCATGCACTGCAAAAAAAAAAAAAAAACGTTCCTGGAAAACAATGGATAGCTAATGTGCCTAGTTTTTGCCAATAACATACTTGTCAAAAACCAGGAAAGTTTCCCGTTAAAAATCAGTAACCTTCCTGAAATTAACCTGGAATCTTCTGAAAAATTCAGAAACGCTCCCAATCGAAGCCAGTCATATTTCTGGACTAACTCAGGAACCTTCAGTGAAAATTTATGTACACACTAGTCGACCCGTGCGGAACTCCGCACTGTACTTCGAATCGTTTCATAAGGCATTTCGCTCTTTAAAAATTTCAAAGAAAGAATATTATGAAGAAAAACCGAAAAAAGTAAACGGGAAAAAGCAAGCGCACAAGAGAAGGCATGTAATTTGAAGACATCAGTAACAAAACCTCGTTAAATACAACGTTGTGATAATTTGATCATCGCTCCCTTTTTGGTTGTATGTATTTTCAATGCAAATATAAATATCATTAAAAGTGTGACCGAGTGACACGTGAAAAATCAGTAATTTTGCATGTGAAAAAACAGGTTGTGGCAAATACAGTCCTGCCCATGTGAGCATCTGACGGAAAAAAAAGAAACATTAAAGAGATATTTAGTGGCACGGATTCGAACTGGCGTCATTCTGATTAACAGTACGACGCTCCAACAAACCTAGCAACTGTGTCTTCCTTTTCAAATGCTATTCATTGAAGGAATGCGTAATAAAACACAGTAAAAAAGTTTTTCGCCGAAAAAAATATAATAAGATCATGCGTCTATGTTTTGTCATTAGCCAGTATGATACGATTTAAAATTATTCGTAAAACATGGAATTTGATTAAAGAATGAGGAAGATCTCACGTGGCTATTGGAAACAAACATTCTAGAGAAGTAATAAATTCGGTTGAAAAAATACGTGTTTTTATTTTTGAATATTCAACAATTTCCCACAGCAGGTTTCTTTAACCTGTACGGCTTAAAAGCCCGCAGTTGTTTCTCTTTTAATCGAACACTTAAAATTCAAAACCAAAACCAGTTGAACTGAGTCCGTTTTTTAAGTGTAATTTTTCGAACGTAGACAAAATGTTTTTTTTTTTTTTTCAGGCCGAAAGCAGAGGAGTAGAAAATGATTTCTTACTAATGAAGTTGATAATAATTTTAATGTTTTATATCGTATTCGAATAAATAATTAAAGATTTACTGGTTGAAACTCGTAGTTTGGCGTAGTAATTTTTCATTTGTACAAAAGTTCGAACACTGCTATTAGAAAAATCTACATTTCAGCATGCAATGAAAATGTTTTTCTGCACGAAAAGGATTCCCTTGTGGTATATCTAATACTTTTTTTTATGCTTACATTATGCTCAGTGGTCTGGACGGAGTCAAAGCTTAACAAAAAAGGGAAGAACACCCTTCTATTAGAAGTCAACTTGTCTGAATGATAACTGTAGCCTGCATAAATGAGTCGAAACACCAAATAGCATTCCCACTGCATTTATTTTATTACTTGTGTTATCTGTTGTATATCGGACAGCCGGAACTGGGCGGTCATTCCAAGCTCGCCAGCTTGCGAGATCGAGATTTTCGCTCACGTGATCGGTTGTGACGTAGAAATGTCGCAAAGTCGTATTCTAATCTACTCGAACCTAGCCGCAAGTTAAGTTCGAGTAGATTAGAATACGACTTTGCGACATTTCTACGTCACAACCGATCACGTGAGCGAAAATCTCGATCTCGCAAGCTGGCGAGCTTGGAATGACGGCCCTGGCCCGAAGTTCAGACAGTTTATAGCCGAACGTTCTACCGAAAAAAAAAAACCACAGGTAATTTTAAATTTTTTTTCTTGCCGAGAAGTGTTTTTATTTTTGAAATTTTTTTTTTACAATTTGTTATCGCGGGCTGTTTGAACCGTTATGACTTAGATGGCACGTGTTCATCATTTAACAGCACGGTTAAAATACAAAATAATTTGAACTAAGTTCTTTTTTAAGCGTAGCTTTTCAAATGTAGTAAAAATGTGATACGCTATTTGTTTTTTTGCAAAAAGAAGAAAAATATATATATTACCCTTTAAATTGAGGTAGTATTTTTTTTATTTGTACAAAGAGTGAAAAACGCATTAGAAGAATCTATATTTCAACATACGATTTAGTATATTTTACTGAACAAAAAACAATTCCAATGTAGTCTGAAATCTTAAACCTGATACTTATATTTTCGCTTACATTATGCTTTAATTTTCTTCCCGGAGCCAAAGCTTAAAAAAAAAAAACCCTTACAATTGAGTATTAATTTAGCTCCGTGTTGCATCAAGTTTTCATAACAGCTAGGAGCGTTTCTACCTCATGTATTCCCTCATATTTGTTATTCATTGTTCATGTAATGCGCGATATTTTTCTAACTTTTAGATGCAGATTGTTCGGACGTGGACCCGAACACGCATTCTTCTGGTTACCAGTCGAACGCTCTGCCGATCAAGCTTTTCAGCTCTGTCGGTAACAGTGCAAGTTAAAGTTATAAATTTAACCGAAAACCTCATTCTGGTTCTTTAAAACAGGTTTTTTTTGCCCGAAAAAACAATTTTTAGACCGTGGGTCTATTTTTCGTCAGTAGTATAGTGCCTAGAAAGAGTAGTGTGCCGATCGGCGGGGAAAAAGTGAGGTCAGATCTGAGGAAAATGCAGGTGGCGCTACACTCGAGTAGTACGTTATGCTCCTCAATCAGACTCGTTTTAAATCAGCGATTGCATGCTGATTTCGCAGTTTAAAAGCCCCGTTTTTCGGATTAAACTTATTTTTGCGCATAAGACAAATTCTGTAATAAGTGCTAATTGTTACAAGGGTGTTTGTTTATTTTTTGAAGCATATAAAATTTCCTTATTACCTTATTATAAAACTACCTTACTTCAATGAAAATAGTAGACTATAAGGGCCCATTCATTAAATACGTAAGGGTCCCGAGGGGGAGGGGGGTTGGAAAAGCCTCTACGTACCCTTACTTGGGGGGAGGGTCAAACTCATTCTTACATAATATTTTCCAAGTCGATATTTCACATTAGAAATTGCGCGGTCAAGTGATTTGGCAGAGATTATGTTCCATTTGCGTCTGGAAGGTACGAAACGTGTTAGGATAAGATCTTTTTTTATTTGTTTTACAAAGAATTTATAGTGTAAAATATAATAAAGGAGTCGCATTGCGTACGGCATGTTTTATTTGTAATTAATATTACATCAAAAAAAAAAAAAAAAGTCGAAAAAACATTCAGTTTAGATTCTTTTCAGTAACTATTTCTTTGCGCAAAAGGTTTAATTTAATAATGTGAATTTAATAACGATTCCAGTGATGTAACGATTCAAGATTTGTTATTTTATCATTTTGAAAAACAAAATGGAATCTTACATAAAAATGGGGGGGGGGGGGGAATTCTTACGTACCCTTACATGGGGGAGGGGGGGGGGGGGGTCAAAAATTGCCAAAATCATCCTTACGTAATTAATGAATGGCCCTTAAGTATTCAATAACAGCGCGTCTCTTATTTCTCTACTAATAATAAAAATGAGTCTCTCTGTCTGGATTTCTGTCTGGATTTTTGTCTGGATTTCTGTCCGGAATTCTGTCTGGATCCCTGTGATGCGCACAGCGCCTATACCGTTCGGCCGATTTTCATGAAATTTAGTACAAAGTTAGTTTGTAGCATGGGGGTGTGCACCTCGAAGCGATTTATCGAAAATTCGATTTTGTTCTTTTTTCATTTTTAAATTTTAAAAACAGTTTCCGAAGTTAACTGTAAAGGTTTCGAAAGTTTCGCCTTATTCTTAATTTCCTTAACTTTTAATTTGTTTGATAAATCCATTGATTTTTTCTTCAGACGGTAAGTTACTTGATGCATGTTTTTAATTTTTCCGCAACCATACTTCTTTGTAAATTTGCTATATTTCTTTTGTTTTTCAGAGCTCTCTGTGTCAACAAATATTTACGTTTCTTTTTACAAAAATTACAACTTAATTTTTCACTCAATACAAAACCTTGACATTTACAGTGTCTTAAAGATGAACCATCAGCAAAATATTCAGTTCGTTTCATTACAGGCAACACAAATTTGAATTCCTCTGATGTACCCATCCCATTGCACACGATTCTAGCATCAACGTCAATAAAAAGTTTTCTGACATCCGACACTGATTTAAGAACAGGATAATCTACTTTTACACCTTTGACTAAAATAGTAGCATTGATTTGTAAATTTTCTTCTACTTCAATAATGATCTTTTTATCGTCAATATTATTTTCCACATAATTTTCATTATATACAAAAACTACAATATTTGGAGATTTTTTTAAATTTCATACAAACCCAATATTCGTTAGGCAAATTAATATGAACAATTTCATCTATAATAGATTTATGCGTGGTTATTTCAGTTTCATCTGCGGAAAGATCAAGTTTTATTTTTTTCAAACAGGGAACATTTTTCTTAACTGCATAATTCCTGATGGACCTTTGCTTTGGTATTTTTTTAGTAAAGTATGTTGGCAGATTTGGGAAAATTGTCGGAATTGCCTCATCTTTCAAAAAAGGTCTTCCTCGGGGAATTAAAACTTCCTCACCATTTATAATATGCTTATAATGCGTTTCAATAAAATGTTTTTCGAAATGCAGAGCACAAATTGAGCAATATTTATCAAAAACTTTATCTAACCTGGGAATTCACGAGTTCCACTTTAGTTTTTCTTCATCTGCTGGAGCTTTAAAAAGCGAAACTTTTTCTTTGCATGTTTTGTATCCACTTTTGCACCCTGGTACGAAACAAGATGAAGCTTTACTTCTTCTTATATTAAACTTTGATGCCTCCATTAAAAGCCTTAAACGCTGTTTCATGAAATATTCACGAAATAAAGGTAAAAAAGAGAGACGCGGAACTAAATTGTAACAAAATCCCGCGTCTACTAATGTAAACACCGCGAAATTGAACGTACACACTCGACCGCACTGCCCTCTAGCGGTTTTCATACATTTTGTCTTCAAGAATCGAAGGGGAAAAAAGCGCCGATCGGCACACTATTCTTTCTAGGCACTATATCAGTAGTCTGCACGATAAGCTTTACGATAAGGTATAAATCAAAGAAATCGATCAAGAATTGAGAAAAATCTCGCGTAGAAACCAAAAACAGGCTACAGAAATAATATATAAGGATATGCAGTAATAGCTTGGCACTTTCCTGATTTATCAGGAATGTTCTTAAAGCAAATATAGCCCGAATCTACGACGGAATTGTAAGCATTGCCTTCCAAGGTACAATATCCAGTGGCTGCGCTTTGCCCTTGGTTGGGGACTCAGTCAATTCGGAGAAACCGTAATTAAGTTGAAGGAGAAACACCCCGTTTAATAAAGAAGCCTAATTTATTTTTATACTGGTAGCTAAAAATGTTTTTCACCACACTATAAAATCGGCCATCATTGAATTTGTTGCGATTCTCAAAAAATCTTGTTTTTTCATAGGAAACTGGTGTAAATCTTTGAAATCTCGAAACATTATCCCTAAGTAATCAGTGACGTTTCGGTTTTTTTTTACATTGTGCTTTTAACATTTTATTCATGAATTTACCTCCTTCAAAGTTAGTCGCTACATTTTGGTAGAAAATTTTGCACCAAGTTCTTTGCTACTTTTAAATACTTCTGTACCCAACACTGAAATTTATGGTTTTATTCACCATTTTTCAGAGTTTTCAGGTTACTATGCTATCAATCAACAACATTTACTCACCAAGTATTCCCTCCTTAAACCAGTACTAAGTCAATAATACTTACAAAAAAAAAAAAAAAAAAAAAAAAAAAAAAAAAACCCAGAGTTTGCACATTTCTAAGCCACCCCTTTTTTTTGCAAGGATACTTTTACCAGTCATACCATAAAACAATTTTCTAGCTAATGAATCGTGAATTGATTAAAAAGTAAACTGACCAATCTGGCGGAGCGGCGGAAGGAAAATAACCGACTCCAGCTCCTTTACCTCAAAATAAGTCTGACTCCGACTCCGAATCTGACTCCGCAACCAGGCCCGTGTCCAGGATCTCATAAAGGGAGGGGTTTTGGGTTCAATGTTTAATAATTCTTACCTGCATTGCCAGGAAAACACAACAAATACCTATAACTCATTGTCAAGTGTGTTAGTGTGTCAAATATTTCATTTCTGTTAAATGGTCACATTTATGGGCCTAGTGGGGAGGAGGGGGGGGGGGGCTAATACGAAAAATTCAATTATTGCATTTTATATGCAGTAGAACTTTGTTTATCCGGATCTCCGGTTTATTCAAATCAAATTTGTTAAGTTAAACAAAAACATATTTACTTTAACAATTATTTTAAACTATGATTGCAAGAACGAAACTACATATAAATACGTCAAATATTCCGGTTTTGTCTCGATTAAATGTAGAACTCTTGCATACAACATACAATAAAGTATAGTACTCATTTAACAAACAATATGGCGTACTTGAAGCGTCAGTCCGAAGCCACCGCAGCTGAACCATGAATGATGAAGTATTTGTGAGAAATGTTACTATGAAGGTTTTTGGTAGATAACATTGTTTCTTTTTGCTGTAGTAAAAGATAAGTCTGCTTATTTGAGAATGTTTTTTGCTTATTACTCGAACTATGCGGATTTTCGTTTATTCGGATTGCTTTTGGGCCCAGTTAGTCTGGATAAACGAGGCTGTACTGTACATGTAAGGACAGTTATGAAACCCACCTTCCAGAAGGCAAATTCTGGCTGTGCTAGTAGTTTCAGTATTTATTCATTTTATTTCTTGTTTAGATTCAAACTTTATTATCTGTTTACTGCGCGGTACATTGCAACAAGTACTATAAACAAATTCACAATTTCTTTTGTAACATACTATGCATTCAGGATTTATATTCTAAGACAAGCAGACTAAATAAGAAAGGGTTCATTGCATATGCAAATTACATTACCAAAACGAGATTACAATGCATCTTCATAGCGGCAACATTCATCTCTTTTTGTGAAACGACCAAGTCATCATAACCTCCTTATGAAAAGCAGTATTAAACACAGTGAATGCTTTGTTTGACAGCCCATTTAACGGTTCCTCCACCACTGATTTTCAAAATATGATTTAAAAAATGCTGTACACAAAATTCAACATTAAAGTTAGTTTTAAGCCAGCTGTGCACTTTTCTTCACTTGGTTTTTTTATTATTTTTTTCCCCAATGGTAGGGTTTAACCCCTAAAACCCTCCCCTTGGACACGGCTCTGGGCCGCTGTCCCACCTCTGAAATCCGCTACTGTGAAATTACTGATAAAATGTTGACGTCGATGAAACGTGAAACAAAGGTGGGAAGGCTGCATTGTGCTACACTTAAATTTTACCTCTAAAGCCATTTTCTCTTAAATGTACTTTCTCATTCCCTCTTTTTTTCCCCCCGTGAGCGACCAAGATTGCTTATTGATTTCATTGTGGAGTGGCTTCAAATTTCACAATCTCGTCATTATAATAGGTAGATAGCGAGTCACGTGATTCATTGCTTACTAATGTTTCGTATTTTATTAATTGCTTATTCATATATTTATTTTGAAGACGGTGAATCCTTTCGCATCTTATTGATGCTTTTTTAGTTTCGATTTATTTATTTGCTTCTCGCAATATCTTTTGCATTGGATATTCTACCCAGAACTTTCTTTATATGTTTTAAACTTTAGATGTGGTTATTATGATTCATATAGATAATTAAAAAAAACTTCGTATACCAAAGATATTGAACTGAATTCCTTTAAAATACGTTTTTCATTTTGTCACTTTTAATGAAACTTTCACCAATTCATGCCGTAGTTTTTGATCTAGAGAGGCAACAAAAAGAAAGAAAAAATGGCATCTACTTTCAGAAAGTCGGGTATTTTCTACATGGTCAATATGATTTAGCCCATCTTAAATGTGTAAGCCCGACGAACTTGGTTATCAAATATTACCACAACTCCACCACTTTCACAGATTGGGCGAGAAAAGTAAGAAGCAAGATTCAAAAAAAAAAAAAAAAAAAACTGCGAATAATTTTAATGCAATGCAGATTTCAGACAAACATATTAACTCCGTTTTGTAGATAAATTTTGTCATTGGCACATGATATTTCACCACATAGTGAAACACTTATGAAGTTAGCAATCTAGCTTTATGGATTGTGTGGAAAGACAAACATCCGTTTTACAGCCGGAAATGGACGAATCTATTATTTTTTAGCGATGCCAGCTTTTGCAGAAGCAGAGTCTCATTCAAATGAGCGGAATACTGGCATCAAATTTTTACTTTTCCCCTCATTGAGATAGATTCGTCTTATCTGGACGTTTGAAAATTCCATACAATCCGTGGTTGGACAGTATTTATGGCCAATCCCCTCTCCCCCCCCCCCACCTCTTTATGAAAACGTTGGGCTAAATAGAGGAAAGAAAAAATAAGTTCTTAGCAACAAGCACTTTAAAATAGTGCATTTACAACTGTTGGTGCAGATAAATGATGAAGATCAAAAATTTGTGACTTAAATTTAAGAGAAAATTATTTTATTAATGACCAACTTTAGGAAAGATTAAGTTCAATAACAAGGAAACGAAAAACAATTGCCAAATTAAAATAGGTTTATTATCCGAAAGAGTAAAAAAAAAAAAATAAAATGAGAATCTTTACAATTGAAGCTTTTTGATCCAAAACAGTGTTTTTTGTAAGATATCTTTTGCATCGGAGGGGGTCTTTTAATTTTTTTTTGCTCACGGGAGAAAGAAGAGAGATCTTTGGTTTGAACTAGAAAGCAGCCATCACAGGGGAAAATAAGAGTTCGCCACATTGCATCTTCAGTGATCATGTCACAGTCTCTATAAAGTCTTAGTCTGTAAAGTCTCAGTCAGTAGTCAAAGACAGTTGTCGTAGTCAGGAGTTGTAATCAGTTGTCTCAGTCAGTGGTCTCAATCAGTTGTCTCAGTCAGTGGTCTCAATCAGTTGTCTCAGTCAGTTGTCGTAGTCAGTTGTCGTAGTCAGTTGTCGTAGTCAGTTGTCGTAGTCAGTTGTCGCAGTCAGTTGTCTCAGTCAGTTGTCATAGTCAGTAGTCATAGTCGCCTGTTGATTTGAGATCTTCGCCTTTTCTTACATTTTAATCCAGGCGTCCCAGACGCTATCTGGTTTTTTGTGTTTGTATATGAATCTACAAATTTTAAAAAAGACTTTAGTTAGTCATGCTCAGATTTAATACAATAACGTTTTAGGGCAGCAAAAAAGAAGAAATTTGTAGACCACCCCACTATTCTTGGAATCGTTTTCAGGCAAATCCATTCCCAAATCGATTGGCAGGGTTGCTAAACAACCTTGCTTACAATTTTGCTAGCGGGACGCACATAAAAGAATTAATATTTGTAGTTTGCCGAGTGCTAACCATGGTGAGGTAGACTACAGAAGTTAAATAGGCTTTTGAGATTCAAATTATGCAAAAGAAATTGACGAAATGCAAAATCCTTGAGCTATTTGTTAAACTTTTACAAATACAAATACAAAAGTGACGACCAGCAACAGTCTAAATGAGAAAGTCCATTTATTAGCCTTGTAGCCCTCCTTTGAACCCTTTCCAATACATTAATATCTTTTAAGTACTAATTAATCTCATTACGGAGATTTTAGCAACTACTTCTTGAAAAGACTTCTTGTTTTTCTTTTTTTTCTTTGCATGGCTTCTTTGTATATGGTTACAATGCATTGTTCTTTTATTACCTACCTCTCCGTCTTAAAGTTATAACACTATACATAACAGAGGGCTTTTTCAACCGTACCAAACGCAAGGGTTGATTACTTTGAAAAATGAAGTTATAAACATATATAGAAAGAAAGTAGCGGAATGGTGGGATAAAATGCAGACAGGAAGGTTGTCGATTAACTTTATGAAAATTTTGAAAACGACTTACTTTTTGAAAAGTTTTCTCAGGCGGGACATTTTGTTCCACTTTTGTTCGCACTTTTTTCTCCATTCTTCTTGACGATCAAACGAACGTTGATTGTTGATGGCGGACTCAGTTGGAAAGATAAATAGTGCGAAGTCAAAATCTTCGTCCAAATAATCCACCGGAAATGGTCCCTCGGTGACTTGGTTGTTTGTAGTGATTTTCTTGCTAAAAATGGTTTTGGGAATGATAATCTTGGGTTGATCATGAGGGAGATTTCTAAAGGAAACAGAGAGAGTTGAATATATAGATCTATCAATGTGAAGGCGCGTAAACGTGCTAAAACACATATTTGCACAGAATAGTTAAGTGAATGAGTCAAATTAGTTTCTATGCTGATTCCAGGTTCCTGAATCGCCAAGCACCCGGTGTCTCAAACATAAAAAGGGTTGTCCAACCAGAGAGAGAGAACGGACTTAAATCAATATCGAGTGTTTAAAAGAAAAAAAAAGATTTCAAAAGATTTTTTACTGAGTGAATAAGCAACAGTAACTTTCATTTATGGAGTTAAAAAAAGAAAAGAAAAATTAATTATAGAGGAAAAAAAATATTTGAAAAAAAAAAAATTGAAAATTTAAAATAAAAAGATAGGAAACTAGAAACTCATGAAAACAAAGGAAAAGTGCGGTCATCGCACGATAATTCGATGCCTCACAACTCGAATATTTCTCTACCTCGAAGTTTTCGTTGGGTACCTAACTCTTGAGAAAGCAGTGGGGGACCCATAAGTCGAGCTACCAACAACTCGAAGGTTTTTGCCGGTCTCTTGGGACTCGAGTTTTCCAGATAAACCTTGAGACGACAACGAAATAAAGAGACTACAAGAGAGCCTCCATTAAGTCTAGGATTAAATAAATCCCACGTGTCCAATGACTAGAAAATGTTTCGTTTGCCCATTGGTTAGACATGTTCATCGACTGGATTACTGCTCCATCTTTCACATCCCCCCCCCCCCCGCTCCCCAAAAATGGAGCCGAGTCATAAAAGCTTTCCTAGCTTTTTAAAATTAGAAGATGTAAAAAATAATGTTTTTACCCAGTTAGCACACGTAACATTTAAACGTTTCATAGAGTTTTTAAATGGTTATAACAACGTTAACAAGCATTTTATAACGCTTATAAAACGAAGTGTGCTCCCTGGGTACTGCACATGAGCCAAATGTTAATTTTGAATGATATAATGAATTGTTGAAAATGAAATCGTGCTTCAGCGATCATTTTCGTCGTTAGACTACCCTGCACACTTCAAATATTTTTTAAATCTGTTTACTCGAGCGCATTTTATTTTCGAGATATTTTTGGCCACAGATATTCTTTGCCCATGTAAATCCCTGGTTTCCTAGGAGCGAATGGCCGATCTCCGACGTCGCTCCTCGGCTTGACGCTGAAATCAAAGTGAAGAAATTCCGGCGTGGCCATTCACGACGTCGATTTAGCTCGGGCGCGCACGCGCAGAAGAATCAAGTTTTCTCCTTGGCGAGGAGCGACGCCGACGCCGACGATCGGCGAGTTGGCTCCTAGGAAATCAAGGCCGAAGAGCGGGAAACTTGATTTTTCTGCGCATGCGCGCCCGAGCTAAATCGACGTCGTGAATGGCCACGCCGGAATTACTTCACTTTGATTTCAGCGTCACGGCGAGGAGCGACGCCAAAGATCGGCGACTTCGCTTCTAGGAAACCAGGGCTTAACGTCTTATGAAAGGTTTAAATGGTTATCCCAGCGTTGACAACCATTGTGAAATGTTAAGAAGCAGAGTGTGCTAAACAGTTTTTTTTTTTATCAACTCCATTGTTGGTAGTTGTCACAGCCAGAGGCGGATACAGAGGCGTAGAAGGCCGTCGCCTTACCATCACGCCACCAGCCGTTCACCAACAATGTTGACAAAGTCATCTGTTGTGTTTTGTGTTCGTATTTTTCCGTTTTTGATACTCCATGCATCACGAAAACATGTGAGTGAAAAGGATTGTGTGTGTGTGTGTGTGTGTGCGAATTTCTTATCGTCTTTTGCGAAAGTCAAAATTAACTTCAGTACAATTAGCTAAAATGCAACGACTATGAAAAAAAAATCTAATTAAAATTAATTACTTGGAGTATTCCCTCATGTCTTGAGATGATTTTGAGAGATCCATTTTCATTCAAAGTACCTAAAATAAAGTAACAATAATAAAAGTTAGAACACTAATACTGCTGGTAGTAATAGTTATACACTAATAGCAATGAAAAATAAAAGTATTTTGTTCGTAGTACCGCGTAGCACTTAAACTTTTTCATCGAAAATTTTATTTTATATTATCTTTTCATAAACTAAGCATTCACTTTCCTTGCTTAGAACTCAGGATGCAAAAATTGAATCAATTACCTCTTCATATTTGTTATTAGATCATGAGAAAGTACAATTATTTTTAAATGAAGGATCATTTTACTCTTAGTTTGGTGAGGGGAAATGGTCCTTTGTACAGTTTTTAAAAAGTCTGCCTTTTTCGTTACTCGATTAGTGATTAAAATATTATTAAAACATCTGTAAATTTTTAAAAGTGTTATTAAAATATGTTTGTATAACACAAAAAGTTAAAAAAAATTAATTTGAATTTTGACATCTTGAATTCAAATTATGTTTTTCGGAATCACGTGTTTTTTTGAGTGTGTGCAGGCATGTGTGGGTATGTGTGTATGTAGGTGTGTGTGTTTGTGTCTGTGTGCAGGCATGTGTGTGTACATGGGTATGTGTGTGTGTATATATGTGTATGTGTGTGTGGGTATGTAGGCGTGTGTGTTTGTGTGTGGGGGTATGTAGGCGTGTGTGTTTGTGTCTGTGTGCAGGCATGTGTGTATGTGTATATGTATATATGTGTGTGTGGGTATGTAGGCGTGTGTGTTTGTGTCTGTGTGCAGGCATGTGTGTATGTGGGTATGTGTATATTTATATATGTGTATGTGTGTGTGTGAATGTGTGTATGTTTATGTGTCCATGTGCAGGCGTGTGTGTATGTGTGTGTAGGAGTGTGTTTGGGAGTATGTGTGTATGTGTGTGTGGAGGGGTATGTGTATGTAGGCATGCGTGTGTGTATGTATGCGTGTAGGGTATGGACACAACCTGGAGACGGTTTTCGCTAGAGGAGCAGCATCGTGATGCGACCGGTCGACGGTGGTGCTGCAGAGGGAGACGGGGGGGGGGGGGGGAATAAAATTATAGCACGCCAAAAAAAAAAAAAAAAAAACAGTCAAGTAAGAACAATAAGCAATCGTGATTGCTCAAAAAAACAATGTAAAAGCAAAGCACCTAAGTTGCATTTTAACTGCAATGCAATTTTACATAAGTTTTCCCTTAAAGGCATCATTCTATTCCATTTTTCCCTAAACATAACATAACAAACGCCTTAGTGTCTTTTGATGATGTTTTTGCGTAAAATAATGGCAGTGAAACGGATTATTTCTTCATTACTAAGAATTTAACTCTTTCCACGAGACTATGAGTTAATTTTGTTTCTCAAACAAACTTCATCTGAACAATAAGTTTGCTAACTGAAAGTCAAGTCATTAAACGTAGAAACGAGTTCGTTTTGAAGTTATCACATGCTGCAGAAAAGTGCATTTCGACGTGGCATGCTTTATAAGTTGGTTCTTAACCCTGTCAGACTTGCGTCCGGTATACCGGACATGAAGTTTAAACAGCTGCTAATCATTTATTAATTGAATAACTTTCTCGATTTGTTTCGTAGTTAACTCTTTACAGTCTGCTTATTATTATCTGTGCAAGAATTTTTCATTCTGGAATTGACAACATAAAGAAATAGGGATTGGGAGAATGGGACTGGCTCATTTCCCCGACCACGGATTCTCGTCGCAAAAGTAATTTTTTTTTCTTCTTTAAAAAAAAAAAAAAAAAAAAAACTATATATATATATATATACACACACACATATATATATATATATATATATATATATATATATATATATATATATATATATATATATATATATATATATATATATATATATATATATATATATACATATATATATATATATATATACATATATACATATATATATACATACATACATATATATATATATACACATATATAATACATATATACATATATATATACATATATACATGCATATATACATATATATATATATACATATATATATATATATATATATATATATATATATATATATATATATATATATATATATATATATTGTAACGGATTCGGTGCGACTTCCACTTTCTTGAAATGAAGACACAGTTCTTGATAAAAACACAGGAGATTTATTTACACTATATACAGGAAAGATCTTCAACAACTGCTAAATTATTCATCAGCAATTAAGCAATTATCACACAACACCGTAAACTCACCGTTTACACACGTATTTACTTCCAAATACGAAAACAACACAGCGAAATGCCTCGCTATAAACAGAGCAAAAATGCACTCAGTTCGAAAATCTCAATCGAAACTAACTGTTTATCCATCGCTAACGGCTTAAATACACCGAAAAGAATTTTCTCAAATATTCCACACGCTTCTCGAAATGCGTTGTCCGTTATCAACTTTTATCAATGAACAAAAAGGGAATAGGGGTCGTATATTTTAGCCATATGAAAAAGGGGTTGTATATTCATTACGGGAAACTATTTACAGGTTACGTTCCTACAATAATTACTATTTACAGAATTTGTAACATTGCCCCCCTCCTAAGGACTGCACGTCCCGGGCAGTACAATCCCCAGAAAGGGTGCCAAACTTCTATAACAAGTTTACAAATATACACATTAATTAATAACTAACAGATACAAAAAGCACAATAATAACAAGAAATATTACTAAACATTAAAAGCAAAAATTATCTACAACTTTTATGTTATCAACCATGGTTGTTTACGTAATACTCATGAACTATGGCCATAGTATGGGGCTAACCGATCATAATGTACAACCCTAGGTTTTGCATTAGGTGATTTTTGGATCCTCACTACGACGTCATTCAGTCGGTTAAGGACTTTGTAGGGTCCATCCCAATGCGACTGCAATTTGGGTGACAGACCTTTCCGTCGGATGGGATTCCATAACCAAACCTTGTCGCCTTCGTTGAATTCATGTCCAGTAGACCTTGTGTCGTATCGGGTCTTCATCTTCTCCGCCGCGATGTTGATTCGCTCTCGTGCGAAGTTATGAACGTCTTCCAACCGGGCCTGGAGATCCTGGATGTACTCCTCAGGCGATGAAGGCGCATCCGGAGGACGACCGAAGACGAGATCACAAGGTAGCCGAAGCTCTCGTCCGAAGAGCATCTGAGATGGGGCATATCCGGTAGTCTCGTGGACAGCACTGCGGTAGGCCAGCAGGAACAAAGGTAGCTTCTTGTCCCAATCCTGTTGATTTCTGGATACCATAAGCGAGAGATTATTTAGGATTGTGCGGTTAAATCTCTCCACCATGCCGTCCGATTGTGGGTGTAGTGGTGTTGTCCTAGTTTTCTCAATTCCAAGAATTTGACATAGGCCCTTAAACACAGCCGAGATGAAATTCCTCCCTTGATCGGAATGAATCTGCAAAGGTGTTCCATATCTCGAGATCCAATGTTGGACTAGAGTCTCTGCTACGGTGGTAGCCTCTTGATCTGGAATGGGATATGCTTCCGGCCATTTTGTGAAGTAGTCGATGGAAACAAGAATGTATTTGTTCCCATCAGCAGTTCTTGGTAGAGGACCCAGGATGTCAATCCCAATTCGTTCGAAAGGAGCTCCAACGTTGTACAGATGTAGCTTCCCTCTGCTTCTCTTCTTCGGTCCTTTACGAGCAGCACAGGCGTCACAAGAATGGCACCACTTCTCCACGTCATCCTTCGCCTTGCTCCAGAAGAAGCGCTCCCGAACTTTATTGAGGGTTTTCAAGACACCAAAATGTCCTCCAGTCGCACTACTATGTATTTCTTTCAGAACATCTGAAATCCTTGATCGGGGAAGTAGTAACTGCCACCTAGACGTTTTGCCGTCATCAGATTCCCATTTTCGGTACAGTACGCCGTTCCGTAAATGGAGTGAATTCCATAAAGCCCAGTATCTTTTTGTTGCAGGACTAAAGATGGAAACGTCCTGCCAGCTAGGTCGCCGACTGTCACTTTCCATGAACTCCAAAATTGGTTTTATGTCGGGGTCTTCAAGTTGATCTTTTCGAACTTGGTCGTCACTCCATGGATCAGGTTCTGATGATATTGGAGTCACTGTCACCTGATAGGCGGTAGGGCTAGTCGTTCCATACTGTTTCTCGATTCGGGAACAATAGTGGCAGTTCTCAGGACAGGGTCTCCTTGATAAAGCGTCAGCATTACCGTGAGATAACCCTTTTCGATGCTTGATCTCCATGTCATATTCCTGGAGCCGCTGTATCCATCTGGCTATCTGGCCTTCTGGATTCTTGAAGTTCAAAAGCCAAGTTAACGAGGCATGATCTGTCCGAAGCAGAAATTTTCGGCCGTAGAGGTAATGATGGAAGTGTTCTACAGCTTTCACTATGGCCAGTAACTCCTTTCTGGTGACGCAGTAATTTCGCTCCGACTTTGATAAGCATTTGCTCCAGTAAGCGATGACATGTTCATTTCCGTCAATTTCTTGGGATAAAACAGCTCCGATGCCCTCGTTGCTCGCATCAGTGTCCAGGATGAAGGATTTTTCAGGCTGAGGATAGGCGAGGATAGGCGTTGATGTTAAAGCCTCCTTCAGTCGTAGAAATGCATCTTCGCATTCTTTGGACCATTCGAACTTTTGCTTGCTCTCCGTCAGCTTATGCAAAGGTCGTGCAATGTTGGAAAAACCCTTTACAAACTTCCTGTAGTAGGTGCAGAGCCCCAGGAAACTTCGCAGCTGATGGATGTTTTCGGGACGACTCCAACTCCTGACCGCAGATACCTTCTCTGGATCGGTTTGTACACCCTCAGAAGAGATGATGTGACCAAGGTAGTTCACTTCCCGGCGGAACAAATTACATTTGGACGGGCTTAACTTCAGATTGGCTTCCTTAAGCTTTTGCAGCACCTTCCTAAGATTTGCCAGATGTTCTTCGAAGCTGCGTCCCACGATGATGATATCGTCTAAGTAGACCAGACAGGATTCGTAGGAAAGTCCTCTTAACACTGTCTCCATAAGACGTTCGAACGTAGCTGGTGCATTGCAGAGGCCGAAGGGCATCACTTTAAACTGCCATAAGCCTTGTCCAGTTGTAAACGCTGTCTTCTCTCGGTCATCAGGGTGTATCTCAACCTGCCAGTAGCCGCTCTTCAAGTCCAGGGTCGAAAACCACTTGTGTCCGGAAAGAGTGTCTAAGGTGTCGTCTATCCGTGGAAGAGGGTAACTGTCTTTCTTGGTGATTTCATTCAGTCGTCGGTAATCGACACAAAATCTGGTGGAGCCATCTTTCTTTCGGACCAAGACGATGGGAGAGGCCCAAGGACTGGATGACGGTTCGATTACATCATTCTCCTTCATCTCTTTCAGGAGGGTCTCAACCTCTTCCTTCTTGGCGAACGGTAGTCGTCTTGGATGCTGTTTAATAGGGGGGTGTTCTCCAGTGTAGATCCTATGCTGCGTTAAATTCGTCCGGCCCACATCCTCCGATGTAGATGAAAACAGATGCTTGAAGTCGTCCACCAATTGTTCCGCAGCAGTTCTTTGATCCTTCGATAAGGGTGCACTCCCAATTAACTTCGATGTCAAGGACTCAGAAGACACAGTCTCGGGGGAATTGATTCTTCTAAGGATGCAGTTTACGGGAGTACAAGTTGCTAACACTTCGCCTTTCCGGATATTCCTTGGCCTTTCACTCATGTTGGCGACTCTCACAGGAATTACATCCTTGGAAAGGTCCACAAGCGTAGATGCCACCAGCACTCCTTTTGGGTTATTGCTTAAGTTGGGGTATTCAATGAGTCCAAATCTAAAACTATTGCTTTCTTCAATGGAGCCGGGTATTAATGATTCTGACCTTGAGGGAATTGATAAATCTGTTTGGGCAATTATTTGATGAGCGGATTTTACATCACTTTCTGCGGGAAAGACTGCTATGTCTTCTCTCGTCGAGTGCAGCTCGTTAGTCTTGAAGTCGAGGTTGAAGTCATACTTCTTTAAAAAGTCCAATCCGAGAATGAAGGGGTCTATGATAGCAGCAACGAATGCGGTATGATGGTAAATGGCATTTCCAAACACAATTTCTAAGTTCACTTTACCTTCAATCTCGATCTTGTCACCTGTCACAGTTTGGAGGGTAACGCAGGGCGGCGTCCACAGAATGTTGAGTCCAAATTGACGAGCCACATCTGTTCTAATGATCGTAACATTGGCTCCAGTGTCAATAATCAGTTCGCAGGGAAACCCGTTTACATATGCGTAAACAAACAGTCCATTACTGCCGCCACTCGTCGATGAAATCTGGAAAACTTTAAGATGGGGCTCATTCCAATTTGGCGACCTCCGCCCCGCGAGATTGCCATGGCTTAGTTTTCCTGGACCTGCGAGGGAGAGGTGCTCTTCCCTCTGGTTTCTTGACGAGCTTCACAGTTTCTTCGTAAGTGACCCTCGCCACCACATTTCCAGCACTTAAGTGATTGTCCATTATGGTCCTTGGGAGCCGAATTCCTTTTGAGGATTCCTGCAATTTCTTTTATCTGCTTTTCCAGATCAGCAAAACGTGACGAAACGGGATCAGGCTCATCAGTTTTCACGCCGCGGATTGAATGGCGATCCTTGCGGGTTGCTTGCTGGGCGGCCTCCAACTTCATTGCATACACAACAGCAGAACTCAGGTCTTTGACATCCGCCATCCGTAGAGCTTTCTGGATTTCCGGATCTCGAACCCCGTCGATGTAGTAGTTGAGTGCCAGGTTGTCTCGAACATCCGCAGGACAGTCACAAAAAGCAAGATGAGACAATCTCTCGACGTCCGCCGCTAGCTCTTGCAGGGTTTCCCCGGTTTTCTGGAAACGGGATTTCAACTGGAGTCGGCTGAAATCTTTCTGGCACTTCTCACCGAAGCGAAGCTCCAACGCAGATGTGAGGGCGGCGAAATCCAGGCGCTGGCTGTCCGGAAGGGTCTGGAGAATGTCCGCTGCGTCACCTCTCAGGGATGCTGCAAGATGACAGGCCTTGGTAGCAGAGTCCCATCCGTTCGCTTCCGCCACTATCATGAATTGAGTTTTGTAAACCTGCCACGAAGTTTTCCCATCATATGTGGCAAGTTTAATGGACGGTCGAGCAACCGATGTGGGAGCGCCAAACTGTACAGAGCTGCTTTCCGCGGTCGCCAATCTCCTTTCCACGTCCTTAAAGATCTCTTCTTTAAGTAGATGAAATCTTCTATCTTCATCTTCAAATTTATTTTCTACAGCATTGAATCGGCTTTCAACGGTATCAAATTTTTCTTCAATTGCATCAACTCGATGCTCTATGTCATTAAATTTATTTTCCATCACAGTCTTTACCGAAATAAGGTCATTTTTAATTTCTTCTTGGTTAGACGTTAAGTCCTTTTTCAGCACCGTTAAGTCCTTTTTCAGCACCGTTAAATCGCTTTTTAACTGGTCTTGATTTGCCAACATACTTGCAGTCAGATCACTTTTTAATTGTTCTTGATTAGCCGCCATATCATTTTTTAATTGTTCTTGATTTGCAGTAAAACTTGCAGTCAAGTCACTTTTTAATTGTTCTTGATTAGCCGCCATATCACTCTTCACAGAGTTGATTGCATCAAGCAGTTGTTTTAATTGTTCATCCATTGCGCGAGTAATCACCATACAAATAAAGTCCAAATTTAAAAAGTCTTTATGAAAAAATGTCCAAAGTCACACTTACTGCAAGAAAGTCCTGAAGTAGCCCCACGTTGGGCGCCAAATTGTAACGGATTCGGTGCGACTTCCACTTTCTTGAAATGAAGACACAGTTCTTGATAAAAACACAGGAGATTTATTTACACTATATACAGGAAAGATCTTCAACAACTGCTAAATTATTCATCAGCAATTAAGCAATTATCACACAACACCGTAAACTCACCGTTTACACACGTATTTACTTCCAAATACGAAAACAACACAGCGAAATGCCTCGCTATAAACAGAGCAAAAATGCACTCAGTTCGAAAATCTCAATCGAAACTAACTGTTTATCCATCGCTAACGGCTTAAATACACCGAAAAGAATTTTCTCAAATATTCCACACGCTTCTCGAAATGCGTTGTCCGTTATCAACTTTTATCAATGAACAAAAAGGGAATAGGGGTCGTATATTTTAGCCATATGAAAAAGGGGTTGTATATTCATTACGGGAAACTATTTACAGGTTACGTTCCTACAATAATTACTATTTACAGAATTTGTAACAATATATATATATATATATATATTTATATATATATATATATATATATATATATATATATATATATATATATATATATACAATCTTTTATTAATCATTTCAAATGCTTATATTATGTTTTATTATTGTTTAGAGAATATTTTACAATGAAGTTTGTTTGATGTTTCATCTTTTTTTTTATCTGAAATATGTATTTCAATAATATTTGTCTGGATTACTGGACGTGTCATAACTCTTTTAATTTTTCAGCTATAAACTTGAAAATTTGTGTATAAGATGCCCTTTACCATAGTACACTGTCTGCCAAATAAAAACCTTTTTGGTTAAGTATTTAAAAATTCCGTTTGAAAGGGTTTTCTAACTAGGGGCTCTACACACTGCTGGTCGATCGGACACGGGCGAAGTTTTTCTTAAGTTGGGCCCGGCTAAATTGATGCACATGTTTAGTATATCCTTTCAGACGGAATTTTGAAATACTTAACCTAAAGTATTTTTATTTGGTAGACAGTGTACTATGGTGAAGAGTATCTTATAGACAAAATTTAAAGTTTATAGGTGAGAAATTAAAACAGTTATGACACGTCCAATAATCCGGACATATGTTATTGAAATACATATTTCAGATAATAAAACGATGAAACATCAAACTTCTTTGAAAAATATACTCTAAACAATAATAAAACATAATATAAGCATTTGAAATGATTAATATAAAATTGTATATTTTTTAATAAATCAGAAGAAAAAAACAACTCGTTTTTGCGACGAAAATCCGTGGTTGGGAAAATATTCTCCCAACCCCTATTTCTTTATTTTGTCAATCGAAAAATGAAAAATTCTTGTACAGATAAGCAGACTGTAAAGAGTCAGTTGCGAAAAAAATCGAGTAATTAATTCAATTAATAAATAATTAGCAGCTGTTTAAAGTTCATGTCCGGTATACCGGACGCCACGTCTGAAAGGGATATTTTGGTTTCAAAATCCATTAAAATGGTGTTTGTATTGTCATTCCTCGAACATCACCTTCCCGTGCTAGCACAACCGTACTAGATCCTTCTCTGACTGGGATTTTACATTAAAATGCTAATCTGATGATTTTCATAACCCGGTGCTTTTCCCTTAAAGGTACGTCACTTGGCGCATTTTTAAAATTTTTGGCGGTTTAAATTTATTTATCGCTATTGCAAACTAAATATTTTGCAGTTTGGGCATTCAACAAGTTCTAGCACTAAATTCTACGGTTGCCGTATCGCTTTAAGCATTTTTTACTGTTGTCGCCAAGGTAGAAGTCGCCAAAACAAGTGAAGCACTTGGAAAAGTACCAGTCACAATTATAAAATCATAGACCTTATAAACACTGTTTTTTTTTTTTTGAATTAATATGAAACCTGCCACTTCTGTTAGTCATTCAGTTTGTACATCACAAAACCAACTCAGGTTTTAGCACCGAAAATATCACCACATTTGGAGGAACCATTACTGTTTCGCGAAAAACTTAATTTGTTATTTGATCTTTTAAAAAGGAGCAACTCTATCATCATACGAAATCTGAACTAAAGTATTGACTTACTTTTCGCAGATATATTTCGCAAATTCTCGTCGAAAAACTGAAATTTGCTGAGAGCGGAAGCAGAATCCAACCTATACGGTATCAAATCGGCTTCAAAGTGAAATTTTCCAGCTGCGTTCGCTCTGTTGTAGAGGATACCATTGTTGGAACAATGAAATTTTATTTGTTACTTTGCAACTTTTTTCCCCAGTTGATAACAATACGAACAGTTTACATTGTTGGATTAGACTGAAATGAGAATTTTCACACCTTTTATAAAATCGTACTTGATTAATGAAAGAAAGTACGAAAAAAATAAAAAATAAAAGAAATTTTGGGAATTAAAATTGACCCTCGATAACTTATAGAACACATAATACAAATTAAACTACAGTAAAACCTCGTTAAGTCGTCACTCAAGGAATCAAAAATTTTTGACCACTTATGTGGAGTGACTACTTATGTAGAGTAGAAAAAAAAGCCTTACAAATATTAATGAATAGCAGTAGAATTCTGTGAGAAAAACAATAACTTATGTAATCAATGTCTAAAAATTAATGGAAATTTTAAAAAGGGGGAAAAATACTAATGATAGTTACTTTGTTTTATTTTCTCTTGTTTATACTACATTACTTAACAACAACAACTTATTTTAATGTAGTTACTGTGATTTAATAGAATCCTTCAATGTTGACTTTTGAAGTTGTTGCTTACGGAAAAGAAAGCTCTTCAAACATACATCAAGCTTTACATTCTGTGTTTGTAGTTCTTTGAACGGATGTCAAATACTGACTAACTTTCCCCAGGTATTAGATTTTGTCTGTCTTGCTGGAAAGAGTTTGATTCATATTCTCAGCACTAGACAGAGTCACAGCAAGAAGTATGCTTTGAACGACCAGAACCGAGGAGGCCCCTAACCGATTTAATTATGTCAAGTTATGCAAATCATCTACAGAATTCTTACGGTGGTAGTTTTCTTTTCAGTTGATTGACCATTATTTATTTTTACTTATGGAATTCTGTAATCTTACTACCATTTTATTCCACTCATGATAAAAATTAAAAATGGTTTAACTAAAAACACGAAATCTCGCCAAGGCTACTTTGCTCGCACAATACTAAAACTATAACCCTAAACAAATTTGGCGAAACCTTTCAGCTGAGAATAAAAGGAATAAAGTAAATTCTTTCTCGGTGAAACATTTTTCATTTTGTTCTACGATAATATATTCAAGAAAATATTTTGCATACCGTCTATTCCAACTAAATGCTGCTGTAAAAGATGGTTAGTTAAATTAATTTAACAGTAAAATTTTTTACCTTGTATAACGTTATCCAAGTTTGTTAATCCAGTTTTCGCTTTCACCATTTTCAATCGACTCATATTTTAGAAGGAAATAAGGAAAACTAACATTATTTTGAGAAGCTCGAGAATACTACTAAGGGACGAATTAATTTCTGTAGCTGAAAGCAAACTAAGACTCATCGATTGCGTTAATAAATACTCAGAACAAACTGCCTGTGTTTACGTCAACAGACACACGTGGAACGCAACGTAGCAATGTTTTAGTTTCATCGGCAGTTTTGTAAATTACCGCAAGGTAGCGTATTCGAGCGCTGGAGTTCCGAATAGTTTGAATAACTAATTTCAGAAAAAAATAAACATTTTTACACTATCCGACTTCTTTATTCCCCAAAGAAAACAATAACCCCCATTTTTTTAGAATCTATTCGCAACTCCAGAGTTCGAATACGCTACCTTACGGTGATTAACAATACTAAAGAAAAAGGTAAAACATTCCGTTCCACGTGTTTTCTTTGGAGAAAATTACAGGCTTCAGAGAATTTGTGGTGTAATATAATTTTAGAGGAATAGAAAAGAAAGTTCCCCACAAACACGATGAAATATTACTGTCATTCATTAAGCTTCAAAGCAAGTTATAAGTTATAGTCCTGGATCTGACAGCACTTCTGTAGGAAAGTTTGAGTAGGGAGAATTTTTTTCCAAAAATGCTTAGTAGGTGTCCTAGAAAGTATTTTGGACTCGGGTGGACATCCGCCACCTGGTCACTTCTCCTGCTATGACGTCATCAAAGATGGCGGCATCTCGATCATATAAATGTTCATATTTATTTTAATACTTGACTTTTTTGTGTAATTCTTGCACATTTTTATACTAATTTATATTAACTAGTTTACTTTTCAGTTACAGTGTTAAAGTTTTCCCGAAAACGTAGTTTTAAAAAAATTTATTTTATTGTTTTTTATTTATTTTCCTTTTTAAAATTCATTCTTTAAAATTTTTTTTTCAACTGTCAATCTTTGAATAACCGTATAAAATTATACTCAGAAACTATTTACGTAAAAAAATGTTTTTTTTTTTTTTTTTTTTTTTTTTTGCCATTTTTACCTGGTGTGACTAATCAATCAGAATGTTCATTAGTCGCTCCACTTAAGCGTGCCACTATGGGCGTCGCAGAGATAACATTCGAGCGCGTTGTTATTCTTCGAAGTAGTAAGTTGGCAGCCATTGAATTATATGATGTGTTATGAGTGAGACTGAGAGTAGTTTTTGAGATGATGAAACGCTGTTAATCTAAATGATTCTTTTGTTCGAGATTTATCAAAATAAAATTGATATATGGATATTATTAAATTGTCGAGAGTGTCAAAAGACAGCATAGGAGACCTTAAACTAGTTGGAAAGACTTGCATTATATGTAATAAAAGCAACAATAGTGTGAAAAGTACAGAAAATGGTCGTGAAAAAATAAGGGCCATTGCGAAATGACGTAGTTACTAAGCGTTTGAACGCGTTAAGTGAGGAGGAGTTGTTGTACTACCATATGAATAATGCATGCTATAAGCAATACTGTCATAAGAAACCTCTTTTACAGCTTCAAAATGAGAAGGAAAAATCAAAAGGTGAAGATGGCAAGTTACTGATAAATTATTTACCAGTAACCTGTGACAAAGGTGTCTACGCTATTGCACGCGAAGTGCAACTTAGCAATCCAGATAAATTTTCAAATATTGTACTGGTGTTGGGTGCATTCCATATGGCTAACATTGTGCTATGTTGTTTAGGTAAATACCTTCGAGGAAGTGGAATATCTAATGTGTTTATTGAATGTTCAGTCTTTGTAGTAAATGAGCTACAATCGGTTTTACATGGAAAGAATTATGTGAGAGGTGTCAAGGGGATGTTTATGTTGGGAGAAACCATGTTCAGATTGTAGGTGAAATCTTTTTTGAAGAATGTTCCATTGAGTCCTGCGCTACAGAGTTTGAAAACTTACAGAACATTCAGCAGAATATTTCTTTGGCTTGAGGAAAAAAATCAGATTATATAGATGTAGATGGTAATGTGGAAAAACTCTTCTCGGACTTTGAGAGATTTGTCAGCCGAGGAAGGAAAATGTCAGAGCAATTTTTGTACTGGGACAATTTTCTGAAACTCGTCCAACTTCTCAGAAATTTGATTCGTTCAGATAGACAAGGTATTTGGAAATTACATTTAAATACAGTGCAGAAACTTCAACCAGTATTTGCCGTATTTGACTGTGTCAACTATCAGCAATGGTTTTCTCTGTATTTAGAAGACATGAGGAGACTAACCAAGACAGCCCCAGAGGTGCATGACATATTCATGAAGGGGAACAATGGTAATCGGTTTTATATGCATATGCTTCCTAACCCATTGCACAATCTGTTATCAAAAGCACTGGTTTCCCAAGATACAAAGAAAAAAATATTAAAATTATTTAAGACCGGCGAAGAGATGTATTGTACATTGCAGAAAACACGATACGAGGACAAAACAGTAAGAATATCAAGCACCTTCCATAAAGTCATGTTGCCACCATTTCATTGCACCAAAGCGCAAAGTTTAGGTGCTACAAGGAAAGTTACTAAAAAGAAATCGAACAAGTCATCTCACCGAATGATACAAATAGTTCAGGCTCGTTCGTATGACATGCAAGAGCTCTTTCGTAATGAGCTATCTGAAAACTGTTCATTGTTCAATAACCAAGGGCTAATGGTAAAATAACAAAAAAAGTGCATTGTTAAAAGAGCTGGAAACATGGTAGCACCAGTGATGATACCTGGTTCATGTCTGACGATAAAACCTGTTTTATAGTTGACGTCATGAACTCTGTATGAAAGGGTGGAGCTATTTCAGCTTTTTCGTCATACATCGGGAGCATCACCAAGAACTGTGGAAGAGTACATTTTTGACAGTTATCGCGAATTTTCTCCTAAAAAATCTGAAAGGGTGCAAAGACAAGGTAGCAGCATCGTTATAGATGTGGTCAAAATCTCAGAAGATATATTCCATTGCCTGTCCGACTCAGCAGCTTTTGGGGATCTTTAAGAAACAAACTGATGTTGCAAAAGTTCATTGCCGATACAGTGACAGCTTCTTTGACTCAAACACCACATAATACCAACCACACTTTTAGTGTTTTTCGTGGTGATGAAGAGGTTGATGTAATATTTAAATGTACATCTGTGCAAAGTGGAAAACAGATAAATAACCCAGAATTAAATTGTCTGACAGTAGAGGAAGCTGAATTCAGAATGTCGATTCCTTCAAAACATGCATCCCTGTGTGTGTTCACTAAAATCATTATTGCTAGCGCCAACACTGATATAATGGTGTTAACTTTGTTTCACTATCTTACTCTTCAACGATTTGGTGTTCAGGAACTTTAGGTGCGTACTGGAGTTGGTGATTTTACACGATTCTTATCTGTTAATGATATTCACTGAAAAAAATTGAAAACTTATGTTCGTTGTTTCCTGCCATCCACGCACTATGTGGATCAGATTATACAAGTAAATTTCGTACCAAAAAATCTGCTCTTCATTGTGCATCTGTAGAGTATTTGGAGAGTTTTGGCGTATCATCTGACTGGATTTATATACAGCAAAGCCTTAAATCTGCAGAAAAATATTTACTGCAAGTACTGCGGAAAGGGTCATTCTGTAAATCTTTAGATGAACTTAGGTTATTGCTGTATCATCATGCGAAAAATATTGACACTGTTAATTTGCCGCCTACTAGCAGAAGTGCTAAGAACCACTTATTAAAATCATATTTTTACACATACCTACAACGACATAGTATTGACGATGTTACTGTTGACTTAGATCCTTGTGAATTTGGTTTTGCAGTGGTAGATGATGATTTGATGCCAGAAAAGAACTCACAGAGATTTCCAACCGATTTTATTGGAGCATGTAATTGCTTGAAATGTGCCAAAACTTCCTATACTTGTAGAGCAAATGAAGTAACCTGTTGCTCTTTCTGTAAGTGTAATAGTACGGGTTTGCAACAAGGGCGCCCATATAGGGGGCAAGGGGGTGTCCCCCCCCCGCCTTTAAAATTAGAACTTCCTTGCTTTTGGCACTTTTTACTTTGCAAAAATGTAAAAACATTTATTCTCCAGCCATTAATGAATAAGTTATTAAAAATGAAATATTTTAATGACTCTAATCGGTCCTAAAATCGGTTTACATGGAGAAAACACCCTCCTAACCCATGGGGAAAATATCTGAGTCCCCCCCCTACTATTTTGTATATGGGCGCCCTTGGTTTGCAACCAACTTGTAACAACCCCTTTTAAATATAATTTTATTAAGTGCAACAAAAAAATAAAAAAAATAGTTATTAATAGCAGCAGTAAAAATACATTGCTATTCGCCTTAAAAACACTAATAGTAACTTACTGGCCAAATTTTCATTTTTGTTGGTTAAGTATTAACATAAATTTGGGCTTATATGGGGACGAAAGCGCGGGCCCGCCATCTTTGATGACGTCATAGCTAAAAAATGTACGAAATGGCAGCTATCCACATAAGCTCTAAATACTTTTTAGGACACCTAATAAACATTTCTGAAGCAAAATTCCCCGTATTCAATCTTCCATCGAAGTACTAAGCATTTATGAGAGCGAGCGGCCGCCATCTTTGATGACGTCATAGCAGGAGAAGTGACCAGGTGGCGGATGTCCACCCGAGTCCAAAATACTTTCTAGGACACCTACTAAACATTTTTGAAAAGAAACTCTCCCTACTCGAACTTTCCTACAGAAGTGCTGTCAGATCCTGGACTATTCGGAACTCCAGCGCTCGAATACGCTACCTTGCGGTGATTTATAAAACTGCGTCTGCACCTAAAACATTGCCACGTTGCGCATCACGTGTGTCTGTTGACGTAAACACAGGCAGTTTGTTCTGAGTATTTATTAACGCAATCGATGTGTCTTAGTTTGCTTTCAGCTACAGAAATTAATTCGTCCCTTAGTAGTATTCTCGAGCTTCTCAAAATAATGTTAGTTTTTCTTATTTCTTTCAAAAAAGTATTAAATGGTGGAAGCGTAAACAAGAAAAGTCTGGATTAACAAAATTGGATAACGTAATACCAGGTAAAATTTTTTATTGTTTTGTATGAATTTGTAAGAATATGAGTTTTTTTTAATCTTAAATTAATTTAACTAATCATATTTTACAGCAGCATTTAGTTGGAATGGACAGTATGCAAAATATTTTCTTGAATTTATTATCGTAGAACAAAATGAAAAATGTTTAACCGAGAAAGAATTTACTTTATTCCTTTTATTCTCAGCTGAAAGGTTTCGCCAAATTTGTTTAGGGTTATAGTAGTTTTAGTATTGTGCAAGCAAAGTAGCCTTGGCGAGTTTTCGTATTTTTAGTTAAACCATTTTTAATTTTTATCATGAGTGGAATAAAATGATAGTAAGATTACAGAATTCGATAAGCAAAAAGAAATAATGGTCAATCAACTGAAAAGAAAACTACCACCATATATAAACTGTGAGTACACATTTTATTTATTTTGTTCTGAGTGAGTTTGAATCAGTTTTTCAATTCGATGGAAAAAAAAAAAACGAACTTAACAACATTGACTGGACACTTTTCCTTAACCTAATTCCACATAAATGATTTAAATAACCTTTGTTACTACAGTATCCTACTGAAATAGACAGTATGCAAATAAATTTTCTTGAAAATATTTATCGCAGAACAGATTGAAAAATCCAGAAAGAACGTTAAGAATTTGAACAATAAAAAATAAAAGTTCGCCAAAAATCTGTTTATAGGCTTATGGTTTTAAAATTATGTGAAAGAATAATGTATCTTGACAAGATTTCGCATATCAGGTAAATCATTTCCATGACGAATGAATTAAATGCATGATTTCTTTGGATATCCAATCATATAGTCATAGAAATAAATTATCTAGTGTTAAACGTTACTCTTGACAGTCTGCCACGTATGTGCACTATGTGACAAAAATGTCAACAAATGCTGGAAATGTCACGAAACTGAACTTAATATGTACTAATGTATAGAAAAAACGGTACAAAATGAAAATGCCGTTCGAAGCGAACCAAAAATTTATGAATTCCGAATTCAACATCGTGAAAATGGCTGCTTCAGAACAACTTACTGAGTGTTCTGCATCAATTGTTTACTTTCGTAATACTTTTTGATTTCTAATCTCTTTCTATATGGGTCAGAATAACCAAAAGACTTTGAAAAATCTTTTCAAATGAATAAAGCGAAAAAATCATACATAACAACAAAAATCACAACACTTTTAGCATTTTCTTCGTTACCACATGCGTTTGTTTTAGTTTTCAATTCCGCCATTAGACAGTGACTGCAGTGCCCCCTATAGTTCGTTGGAGTTGCGAATTATTATTTAGTTTTATCAAGAATTGATAAATATCGAATTCAACATCATGGAAATAGCTGCTTAGAACTACGAACTACGTAGTTTGCATTAATCTTTGACGTTTAGTAATGCTTCTTGAATTCTCATTTCTTTCTACGTGGGCCAGAATATTCACAAGACTTTGAAAATTAATTTAAAAAGAATAAAGCGAAAAAATCATACGTACGAACAAAAATCACAACACTTTCAGCATTTTCTTCGTTACCATGTGCGTTTGTTTTAGTTTTCAATTCCGCCATTAGACAGTGACTTCAGTGCCCCCTACAGTTCGTTGGAGTTGCGAATTACGGCTTCTGTTTGTTTTATCTTTTTCATCCGCCATTAGACAGTGGCTGCAGCGCCCCCTATAGTTTATTGGAGTTGCGAATTCTTGCCTGAACGGTATCGAAATGCCACAAATGCATCGAATAATAACACTCATATTATTAGGAATCTCTACTTTGTTCCGCCTTTAAGTGAAGTGCAGGTCTCGTTCAACTCAGCTCTCTTCAAAATTCCGAATTCAAAGGTAATTTAATTTATTCTCTCAAACTCTGTCTCTACTGGAATGCTCAGCGAGCATCGACTAACTTGATTTTAACGAGTTGCGTTAAATTTGCCATTTTGATGAACAAATTTCCACTAACTAGTCTTTTACAGAAGTAAATAAATACTTGTGTGCTCAAAATTAAAAATATTTCAATGCAAAAAACATGTGTTCTTTTTGCATGTAAATATTTCTTTGCTTCTTTTCCAAAAGAAAAAAAAACTGTATTCTATGAAATGTGTTCCAAATTTTGATTTGCCTTCAAATCGCTTAGTGATATGACACTTCGAATATGTTCATATCATAAATCCGATTCCTCTGTATTTTCAAGTCTTTTCATATGGGATATGGATTTGTTACATTTATGAACTTTTCACATTTCAAAATCATTAGCAACTTAACGACGATTTGCAGGAATGGCGAATCATTTTTTCACATAAAATATGATGTGAATAGGATAGATGCGTTCCCGACCACAGATTGTTACTTATTTACCCATATGAAAAAAAAAAAAAAAAACAAGTATAGAGTTTTGTTCATGAGATACATAAATAACTAGTAGTATGTTGTGGCCATCTCGAAATTTTCTTCTATATGAGGCAGTGAGAAGCAAAGGGATGCAAGGACATCTTTATCTTCTTTACTAATAATAAAGCTGAAAGTCTCTCTGTCCGGAGGATGTCTGGATGTCTGGATATCTGTAGGATGTCTGTAGGATGTCTGTGACGCGCATAGCGCCTAAACCGTTCTGCCGATTTTCATGAAATTTGGCACAAAGTTAGTATGTAGCATGGGGGTGTGCACCTCGAAGCGATTTTTCGAAAATTCGATGTGGTTCTTTTTCTATTCTAATTTTAAGAAAAAAAATATCATAAGATGGACGAGTAAATTACGAAATTATCATAACGTGGAGCCGTAAGATGGGTACAAGCCAACTGGCGAGAAAATTCACCATACATTATTTGTAAATATACAGGCGAACCAAAAAACCTTTTGATTTTTCTATTACGGGCAAAGCCGTGCGGGTATCACTATTACTAATAATAAAGCTGAAAGTCTCTCTGTCCGGAGGATGTCTGGATGTCTGGATGTCTGTAGGATGTCTGTGACGCGCATAGCGCCTAAACCGTTCGGCCGATTTTCATGAAATTTGGCACAAAGTTAGTATGTAGCATGGGGGTGTGCACCTCGAAGCGATTTTTCGAAAATTCAATGTGGTTCTTTTTCTATTCCAATTTTAAGAAAAAAACTATCATAAATTACGAAATTATCATAATGTGGAACCGTAACATGGGCACAAGCCGATTGGAGAGAAAATTCACCATACATTATTTGTAAATATACAAGCGAACCAAAAGAACTTTAATTTTTCTATTACGGGCAAAGCCGTGCGGGTACCACTAGTTTTCAATATTTGAGTAAAACGCTTTTAAAGATTAGCTCCTAGGATGACTTTCATTGAAATTTTGTTCTAAATCATGCTGTATAGCAGCACCTACCAGGGCTACTAGTACCATTTCTTGCCCCAAGACAGAGGAGAGGTTCACCTATCACGTGTACTGGTTATCTCCAAATTTTTAATTTTGCCACTTACATCCCTTTGCTTCTCACTGCCTCATATGTATATTATGAATTCTTGAATCTAACGTATATCACTACTACAACATTTTGCTATTTGCAAAAGCGGCCCTCAAAAGCAGAATCAAGGAACGAAAATTGAAAATCGTTTTAAGAGCCTTGCTTAAATTAATTACAAATATTTTACTCGTTAACAAATGTCAGATAAAAATGTTTAATTATTGAGATTTCTTTGATCGTCTGCAACAATTAAGTCGTCTGAAACGTTTGCGCGAGGCAAACCTTCTATGTATGGTTATTTATCTTTCACATTGTTGATTTGATTAAGTGCCAAAGAAGACCAAAATCAGGCCCACTTGGAGTGATGAACGCCAAAATTGAATCGCCGCCTGCTTCCTTATAAGTTCATTTTATTCCAAATGTCATCTAAATCGTAGCATTACTTCTTGAAATATAACAGTCGCACTGTACACGAAAGAACGTTCGATTGCACCACTCCCTTTTAAGCTCTTGGCGCCAAAATATAATCAGGTCTAGTACCCTCTAAGGTCTACCTGCCAATAAATTTTTGTTTGATTCTATTAATTATTTCTTGAGATGTCAGTCACAAGTAACGAGAAAAACACGTTCGATTCTTTAACTGCCTTTTGAGCTATTGCCACCAAAATGAATCAGCACCTGTACCTATTAAGGCTAACATATGAACCAAGTTTTGTTTGATTCCGTCGGTTAACTCCTAAAGTAAGGACACATAGGATTTTTATTAGCTAGAACTTTTAGTGGAACATAGAATTCAATAGACGTAGAAGGTATCTGCGAGTGAGAAGGCGTGTAACATATTTTGGAATTTCACGACAATTTTTCCTTGACTAAATTTATTAACGGGATATTACATAAGAACATATTTCTCGAAGTCTGGAGCGGAGAGTATTCTCGAAAGTTTTCTAAAACGATTATTGTAAAATTGGTGATCTTTTAAATCATAAACAAAAGCCCACAATAACTGAAAGTTCCCCGAAAAGTTTTTCGTACTTTTGTCCTCATTCAAAGGGTATTTTTTAGAAATTGTTGTTCAAACTCGAATTGGTATTTTTGACGGGACCGTTGACGTTATTTAAGAACTATTGATTGACATCCTTCTAATGGGAATTTTTAGTGACTGACATACTCTCTCTAAAAGGTATGTTTAGGAACTTGGTAGGCAGTGTCGGGGGGGGGGGGGGGTGTGTTTTGGGACTGTTGTCTTCTTTCCTATTTCAATTTTAGTATTTTAGCTATATTTCTTCTCATTTATTCACTAGGAACATGCGTTACGTAATTCCTTTCTCTGGCAAAGAGAGATCTGCAGTAATTATAATAGAATATGCAGCCCAGGGCACAATCCCACTGGGATCGGGATTTATAATGAAAATGTTGACTTTATTTGAATGGGAATTTTTAGGGATAGACTGTGCAAACTTTATTTCCACTTCTGTGCTTATTCCTAACTAGTGGTATCCGCATGGCTTTGCCCGTAATAGAAAAATTAAAAGGACTTTTGGTTCGCCTGTATATTTACAAATGTATGGTGAATTTTCTCGCCAATTGGCTTGTGCCCATGTTACGGGTTCTGCGTTATGATAATTTCGTAAATTACTCGTCCATCTTATAATATTTTTGTTCTTAAAATTGTAAGAGAAAAAGAACCACATCGAATTTTCAAAAAATCGCTTCTCGAAAAACCTCCATGCTAAAAACTAACTTTGTGCCAAATTTCATGAAAATCAGCCGAACTGTCTAGGCGCTATGCGCGTCACAGAGATCGAGACATCCTCCGGACAGAGAGACTTTCAGCTTTATTATTAGTAAAGATTTGTAATGAGTGTTTTTCTTCTTTTGTAACTATTTAACCTCTTCCTACCAACAACTGACTTAAATAAGTTAATCGTTTTAACGTTGATTTTTCCTGCATATACCAGCAACTAGAATTGATTAGCAAAATCTAAATTTCCGTGAACAAAGCCGCGGGTATAAGGTAATATCCTTTTATATATACTAGCCAATAATCGAGTAACCCGCGAGTTTCAACAATGAAACTCTCGCCACGGCATGATAATTTGATAATATGTTTTAGTAATGTTTAACATGCAGGGAAAGACTTTATCGTGACAAGGCTGAACTCGTTCCGGTAACTTAACTGTTTTACTGGTAAGACTGACATTTCAGGGGAATGAAGAAACGAAACAATGCTCTACAATGAACGCCACCTACTGGAGTTTAGGGTTCATCCACTGCAGTTAGGTTTAAAATTTCAAACATCAAACTATCCCCAAACAGGCAATGGCTTTGTTCAAATATAGAAGCAATTTTTACCCGTCATACCTTGACGGTCGACTTTCTAATTTATATAATAGTGATAGTTTTACTAACTTTGTACTTATATATGCTCGTAGTGGCTATTCAAATTGGATATATTTATTTCAACTATATTGTCTGTCCCAGTTTCCCTTCTAATTTGAGGGACGAAGTATTCAAAAGTTACGGAGGTGGAATTAATGCGGAATGCTGTTACAATGGAAATTTAATTCTACAGAAAGTGTTCGCAGTTTAACTAACTTCGAATCCACCCTCATTAAAACAAGTGGTAACGAGGTGATATGTGCATCACATGACTTCCTTTTACTCCAATTTAGTCATTTTCCCATTACTGGCAATTTTAATGTGATTCACTAGTTTACTCTCTAAATATCACCAACAGTGGCAAAATTGAAACAAATAAAAAAAAAAAAAAAAAACTCACCAAATTTGTCACCAAGTTGGCGACAAAATATAGCGATCAAAAGACTGGAAGTGTCCGCCAAATTATAACACCACTTAAGTTTACATCGAAATTAACAATGATTTCCCTCCCAAAAGGGGCAAAAGAGCCCTTTAGAAACACCCGAATGCACCCGAAAGGGGAGGAGCACAACTAGACCCCACTAGGAGTCTACGTACCAAATTTCAACTTTCTGGGACTTACCGTTCTGAGTTATGCGACATACATACGCACATACGTACATACTGACATCACGAGAAAATTCGTTGTAATTAACTCGGGAATCGTCAAAATGGATATTTCGCGTGTCTATACGTTCTTAGGCACTTATCCACTTGTGGTCGAGTCGCAAAAAAAAAAAAAACTCAACATTCATTCGGGGGTGAGTAAAATGGAAATTAAGGTCGATTTTTGAATGAAAATTTTTTCGCGAATACAATACTTCCTTTTTCGTAAAAGGAAGTAAAAATATGATTGGAAAAATCGTCAACGCATCTTTTCATGCTTGTTTTTAATTTCAAATTAAAAGTGAAATGAGAGGTGCCTGAATGCCCATAATTTAGTTTCATAACAATGAAAAAAAAAAAGTAGGGGAACGTAGGGCAAAAAGAAATACGTAAAATGATTTTCAAGTTGAACAAATTATAAATTTATTTTGAAAATTACCACACAAAGAAAGAACATTGTATTTTATGGTAAAACTTGAATTGAAACAGTATTTTTTTTTTATTTTTGGCAGCAAATTTGCTCTTTCAAAAAAAGTGGGAAAAATTTTTTTTCAAGGGGTAAAGTGAAAAATAAAATAGTTTTCTAATGAAATATTTTCTATTCGATAATGAAAAATATTTTTGATCAACTAAATCAGTCAATAATTGAATGAATAAAGGAAAAGGTGATCAAACAGTAAACGAATAATTAAATAAACAAATATAAATTAATATATGAAGAAAAATAAAAAAAGTGAGTGAAAGAAGAAATGAATAAGAAAAAAAAAAGTGAACAGATAAGTGAATTGGAAAATGAAGGAATGTAAATAAATTAACAAATAAACGAATCTTTCTAATAATAAAGCTGAATGTCCTTCTGTCTGTCCGGATCTCTGTCTGTCAGGATCTCTGTGACGCGCATAGCGCCTAGACCGTTCAGCCGATTTTCATGATATTTGGCACAAAGTTAGTTTGTACCATGGGGGTGTGCACCTCGAAGCGATTTTTCGAAAATTCGATGTGGTTCTTTTTCCAATCCAATTTTAAGAACAAAACTATCATAAGATGGACGAGTAAATTACGAAATAATCATAACGTGGAACCGTAACATGGGTACAAGCCAATTGGCGAGAAAATTCATCATACATTATTTGTAAATATACAGGCGAACCAAAAGACCTTTTAATTTTCTATCACGGGCAAAGCCGTGCGGGTAGCACTAGTACGTAATAAAGTAAATGATTAAACGAAATAAACTATTTCTCTTGGTCCATCCATTTTGCCCTGCATGTATACTTAACTAATTGTACAAAATATTTAAAATACAAATAAGCTTAATATTGACTAAATAAATACTGAACCTAACATTAGAAAGTCTAAATTATTGATTTAAATGCTAATAAAAATAACATTATCATTAAAAAAAAAAAAATAAATTTTTGACTTGCAACAAAATATTACAATATGAGCATCAATTTTTAAAAATTGCCTGTATCATATGTTTTGATTTTCAGAGGGAATTTTTTCTTGACTGGAATATAGACTACATGTGCCATTACATGGTTAAAATACTACGAGATAGGTGGCACTAAAAGCAGAGTAAATATTTCAACATTTCACTTTGCCCCACATTCGTCTATTAATTACAAGCAAAAGAAAACATCTTGCATGCGCATATTTTCCTACAACATAAAATGTTCTTAGTAAATAGTTATGTAGTTTATTAGAGAAAGTTATGATTTACTGGGATGTCATAAAGTAAAATAATACAATTATAATAAAATTTAAAAAAAAGAAAAAGAAAATTTGAATTTCTACCATCTTGAATTCAATTTATGCTTTTCGCAATCACGAGTGTGTGTGCGTGCAGGTGTGTATGTGTGTGCGTAGACTTGTGTGTGTGTTTATGGGTAGGCTTATGCGCATGCGTTTAGATGTAGGGGAGACCGGGGCAAGATGACGAGCCGGGCAAGATGACGAATGTCTTAATTTTTCCGTTTTAAACTAGGTAACTGCATCAACTGTATGCTACTGGCTCTCCTATCCGCTGTTCGTTCAGCTATAGTATGGAGACGCTGAAATTGCCATATTTGTGTTAGTTCTGAAGCTCTGATTGTTTACCGTTGCTACGGTATAACTTTTATGCATGTGTAAATAAGCTCTGCTGCATAAACATATAGGATATATCGTGTCTCTTTCGTATTTATGAGTAACTTAGTTTAAATACTACCTATTACCATGGATAAATGTTAATTTATCGCCTTTTTTTATGGCAATGGAGAAGAATCCGTTCAAACAGGCAATCTGGGGCAAGATGACGGGCAGCAACGCGGGGCAAGATGACGAGCTTGCCTATTGCCCGTGTTTCGGAATTTATTAAACTAACTATATTGTCCACTTTATTAAATTTCTGTAAACGCTGTGTGTTTGTCCACGCGACCTTGCGCTTCTCCTCTGAAGCTAAAGGACGCATTGAATAAGGGAGGTATTGTTCGAAAGCGGGTGACCAGGGGCTATTTATAAACTAGTTGACCAAATGACTAGTTGAATGAATTAAACCAAGCAAAAAATCTCCTGCTCTGCTTATGATTATCGACAATCATAAATCTCACATAGCTTTACAGGCTATCTTATATTGCAGTGAAAAAACATTATCACGGCTGGGTTGCCACACATCGCATCGTCTCTAGCTCCTGGTGCGCCATTTTTCTGCCCATTAAAAACCTAGTATAGCAAAGCATGTGACAACTTTATGGTCATTTGGTAGATAGAGTAGCAAAGCAAGAGACATTAAGTTAAAAAACCATTTATTGGTTTATGTTACATTCAAAAATAAGAATATGCTCACTGAGCTGATAAATAAATCAAACTTATACATTTTGACCCTGCGTCAAATTTGACCAACAAACCATTAAATCAATTGAGCACCTTTCCAACTCTAGAGTTCATGCTTATATACGTAGAAATACGACTACGCCACCTAGGTAATTTACATATTGTTGCACTTTCAGTTCGAATACTGTCATTCGGCCCCATCGGACTGAAAACTAAAAAAATAAATAACAGAACATAACACAAATTACAACTGTTCACCATACAACATGGTCAAGAATTTTTTACGCCTTTGATTTGTAAACGGCTTCGTAAAATAATCTGCACAATTTTTATCTGTTGATACAAATTTCAACTGAAAATATTTTTCCTTTAATAAATCTCTAAAGAAATGATACTTAATGTCAATATGACGATTTCGTTTGTTTTCTATTGGAGAGTTTGCAAAATCAATCGCAGCAGTATTATCACAAAATAAAAGCGATTCATCGAATTGAATGTCCAAATTCGAAAGTTCCCTGCAAATTCTCGTAAACCACAATATTTCTTTAGCTGCTTCTACTAGAGCAATGTATTCCGACTCCATCGAGCTAGTAGCCACACATTTTTGTTTAGCAGTTCGCCAATTAACTGGTACATTATCCAAAAATATTATGTTACCACTGATTGATTTTCTATCATTTAAACATTGTGCATGTGCTGCGTCAGAATAACAACTTAAACGAAATTTTCTAGCTCTAGCCAAATCTAATCCTAACGATTCTGTGTCTAAGACATAATTAAATAACTTAACTAAACTTTTCCAATGATCCATTAAAGGATTCTGTTGATATTGAGAAAGTACATTCACAGCATACATTATGTCCGGCCTTGTGCGAGTCGCTAAAAAAGCCAAACACCCTAACAAATTACGATAAGGCAAATTTAATGCAACTTGTTCATCCAAATTCTGATGATCCTTCGACAAAAATTCCTTTACCATAGGTAAACTTACAAAACTTCTATTAATCCAACTAAATCGTTCTTTTAAAATTTTAATATAACTTCTTTGATGTAAGATTAACTTATCATTCCGCTCGAATTCAATTCCTAACAATTTAGAAGTTTTACCTAAGTAATTTAAATCAAATTTTTGTTTCAATACATTTACAACATTGATAATATTTGATTTGCATTCACCAAATATAATTATATCGTCTACATAAACAAGTAACAATATATTTTTACTCTTCAGCATGTAAACACAATTACACCAATTTAATTTAACAAATCCAAAAGAAAGTATAACTGCATCAAATGTTTGAAACCATGCCCTTCCAGATTGATGTAACCCATAAATAGCTTTATTAAGTTTGCAAACCCAATCTGGTCGTTTTGAATTTACAAAGCCTGGGGGCTGTTTCATATAAATTTCATGCTTTAAGTCCGCATATAAGTACGCACTTTTGACATCTAGCTGGACATCTTTCCATTTTAAAATTACTACAAATATTGTGAAAAATAAACGTATAAGGGATATGTCCAGTACTGGGGAGAATACTTCTTCGTACGTTTCAGACCCCTGTGAGTACCCAAGTGCGACCAACCTACTTTTGAAAGACTTTGTTTCACCTTTACAATTAAACTTTTTAGTGTACACCCACCTACAACCAATTATTTTTACATTTTTATCTGGTGGTGGTACTAAGTCGTAAACTTTACGTTTTTCCATAATTTCAAGTTCATGCTGCATTGAACGTTCCCAATCTGCAGATTCTAGACAGTTTCTCGCTTCAATTACATTTTTAGGAATAAAAACTAAATTGACCTCTACTTCGTCTAAATTTCCAGTTGGCTTAAAATTAAAAAAATCTTTATCAAATAATATGTTATTTGTTTTACAAAATTTCCTCACATTTTTGATACAATTGAACTTATGATTATCATTTTCAAGTTTGTAAAACACATCTATTCGCGAATTATCTTTTCTAGGCTGTTCGAAACGGATCCATTTCCCCTTTACTGGATTTTTCAATTTCGATCTTTTTCGATTTTCTGAATCACCTGTACTTTCACTTTCCGATTCTTCAAAAGTTTGTTCCCGACTAGATAAATCTTCTGACTTAAATTTTGATTGTGAATGTTTTAATTCAATTTTTTCACTCTCACTATCACTTGAACAATCCGATTCATAATCGTTAAGTTTTATTTTTACATTAGTAACATTCTTTAAAGGTACAGAGTTTTTTATGCCCAGTATCGCGTCCATTGCTATTTTAGTCTCATCAAAGTTAACATGAATTGTCTCGATAACTTTACCATTAGAAGGAAAATAAATTCGATACCCCCTTGTGTTTACGGCATAACCAACCATAACACCCGATTTTCCCTTAGGTGATAATTTATCCCTTTTTTGCTTAGGAATGTGAGCGTAAGCCAAACTACCAAATACTCTAAAATGTTTGACTGAAGGTACATTTCCATACCATAATTCAATAGGACTTTTGACTCTTTTTCCTACAGGAATTCGATTTCTTACATGAACGTAATGAAAAAGCGCTTCAAGCCAAAATTTCTTTGGTAACTTAGATTCGATTAACATTGCCCGAACGGCATCCATTGCGTAACCATTAAAGCTTTCGGCAAATGGATTCATTTCTGGCGTCATGATAACAGTTCTTTCATGTCTAATCCCTCTTTCTTCAAGAAATTTCCCAAATTCAATATGACAGAATTCAAGTCCGTTATCACTACGAACGCATTTTAATTTACAGTCAGATTGTTTTTCCGCGAATGAAATAAATAACTTAAACTTAGAAAACACCTCTGATTTTGCTTTTAAAGGATAGATCCACACACGACCTGAATATTCATCAATTATCGAAAGATAGTACACATACCCATTTTCTGTTTTAACAGGCGACTTTCCCCATACATCAGTGTGAACTCTTTCTAACACCTTTTGAGCCTTCACTGTGTTTGATTTTTTAAAAGATGAACGTTTAGATTTTGCTTCCTGACATACATCACAGATACTCTTATAAATTGGTATCTCTGGTAAATCCCTCACGGCCCCACTCTTTGAGATCTGGTTCAGTTTATGATAATTACAGTGTGCAAAACGTCTGTGCCAAAGTTCGATTTTCTCACTAGAAGTTACGTTTGCTGTAGGGTTTCTCAGACTATTTTCTTGCCAAATTGGTTCAATTTCATAGAATTGATCCCCTAATTTAAATTCAAACCACTTGCTACGATCCGCAGAATAAACGGTAGCTTTACCATTTCCACAAACAGTTTTATAACCATACTTATCTAGCATAAGTCCTGAAAATAAATTTCGCCAGATCTGGAGCATATAACACGTCTCTCAAATTAACTTCTACAAATTCCCCATCACATTTCACATGAAATTTTAACGTACCAACGCCTTTAATCGGCGCATGAGAATTTCTGCAACAGACATATTTTGTTCTTTAATTTCACGAAAGTCATTTAAATGAGTTTTATCGTTTACGAAGTGATTTGTGGCTCCAGAATCCAGGACAAAACCTGTTTTCAAGTCTTTTACAAATCCTACATTACAATCAGAATCTGAACATTTGTTATTTAATATTATACTCAGATTTACGTTAGATTCAGTAATGCAACCTTTAAAATTCGGTTTCAGACTTTTGTTCGATTTGTTTTTAGATTTAAATTTAAAACAATTACGCTTTAAATGTCCATAAAGACCACATTCATGACATGGGCCTATTTTTAAAACATTATCTCGTTTTAAATTATTTTTCTCAAAAGTTAACTTTTGTGCGCTATTTTTACGGTTCTCACACTCTCAAAAATGGACTTTCAAATTTGACGAAATTTTCTTCGTTTTTGACGAAACCACTTCCAGGGATATGCTCCGAGCGAACATTTCGTCAAATTGAAGAAACTGCTTTTGTTACTGCTTTGAGGATGCGAATTTCGTCAAATGTAACAAAATATTTCTTCATTCTAGTTTCGTCAAATTGACAATCATTTTCGTAGTTTTGAGAGCATTAGTTTCGTCAAATTAATTTCGTCATATATGAGGACGTTAATTTCGTAAATTTTTAAGAAAATTTATTTCCTTTTTTTTTATCTTGGAGCACATTAGTTTTTTTTTATTTTTCAGAATACAGTCGAACCTTGTTAATTCGAACACGCTTAAAATAAATAACTGCTGAAATGAACTTTTTTGCAATCCTTGTCTTATTGTTTGTTGTTTTTCGGATAAAACGAACCACGTTTTTAATCAATTTTAATGGTCCCTTTAAGTTCGTTATAACAAGGTTCGACTGTATTTTATAAGATTCGTGTGCGTGTGATCAAATTGTAACTTCAGAAGCTTACCGCCGTAGTTTCCCATTTTAATGCGTATAGTCACTTTCACAGGCCCGTCATTTATGGGGTCAGGGGGTCAATTGACGCCCCCCCCTCCCGTCTTGATTTTTGAACATTCATGTTTTTACACATGACTGGCCGTCGTTTTACTTGGTTTTCAGTAAAATTTTTATTGAGTACAGACTCTTTGCCATATTGGGAAAAAATTGAAATAACGGGCCTGCAGCCCCCCAACCCCCAACCAATAAAAAAAAAAAAGACAAGTAATTGATGAAAAAAGAGGCACATAAAATATGTCAAGCAAATTTTTATTTATGTAAAAATGCAAACAAACAACTTCTTAAAAAAGGTAAAACAAATCATTGCAGATTAAGCTCCCCATGGTATCTAATTAAACACCCATAATGGGGGTTTTCTTTCAAAAAATCAAATTTTTGTCTGATATTTTCCAAATTTGGTACAGAGGTTCATTATTGGAGGCTCGGGAATTCACACAAGGTCGTTTATGTCTCTCTATGGGGGGGGGGGGGGACAGACAATCCCGCATTGAGGGTTCTTAGTATTAAAAAAAGTTTTTGTCCGATCTTTTTTAAATTTGCCACAGAGGTTTTTAGATGCTCAAGAATCACGCAGGGGAGTTTTCATCACTTTATAAGGAGGGGAGGGGGGGGGGGGGGTCCTTGAAAAAATCTAGTTTTTGTCGGATTTTTCCAAAATTTGGCACAGGGGTTCTTTGATGCCTGGGGATTCACGCAGGGTAGTTTTCATCTCTCTTGGGGGGGGGGGGCAACCCCCATGGGGGTAGTTTTCCTACAAAAAATCCAATTTTGAAGGATCTTTCCGAATTTGGCACAGAGTTTCGTTATTTGGTGCTCAAAAATTCTCATAGGGTGGTTTTCGTTCCACTATGGGGGGCAACCCCCATACGGGAGGGGGGTTCTTATGAAAAAAGTTTTTATCATATCTTTTCCAAATTTGGAACAGAAGTCCTCTGATGCTCGGAAATTCACACATGGTAGTTTTCAACCCTCCATGATGGGGGGGGGGGGGGGGAACAACCCCGCATTAGGGGTTCTCCTTATATAAAAAAAAGTTTTTGTCCGATCTTTTCTAAATTTGCCATAGAGGTTCTTTGATGCTCAGGAATTCACGGAGGTTAGCTTTCGTCACTCTATGGGGGGGGGGGCAACCCCAATGGGGGTTTTCCTTGAAAAAAATTCATTTTTTGTCGGATCTTTCCAAAATTTGGCATAGAGGTTCGTTCATTGATGCTCAGGAATTCTCATAAAGTAGTTTTCGCGCCGCTATGGAAGACAACCACAAAATGGGGGGTTTTCTTATAAAAAAAAACAGTTTTATCAGGACTTTTCCAAAATTGTCAACGATGTCCTTTGACGCTCGGGAATTCCCGTTTTCGACCCGCTATGGAGTGGGAAACCATGTGTGTGTCGGGGGGGGGGGTCTTATAAGAACCCAGTTTTCGTCTGATCTCTTACAAATTTGGTACATTTGTCTTTTGATGCTTGGGAATTCCCATATTGTAGTTTTCGTCCCGCTATGTGTGACAAACCCCACGGGAGTTTTCCTTATAAAAATCCAGCTTTCGTCGAATCTTTTCCAGATTCGGCCCAGATGTCTTTGATGCTGGAAATCCACATAGGATAGTTTCCCCATGGGGTAGTATTCATATGGGGTACTACCCCATGTAATTAAAGGACCTATGTGCCAAATTAGAAAAAGATCTGACAAAAGCCTGGATTTTTGTACGGAAAACTCCCCTAATGAGGGAGGGAGGGTACCCCTAAAGCGGGAAGAATATTTCAAACTGTTTGGACTACATCGCGATGCATCGCTACATCGCGATGTAAGGATGGCGATGCATCACGATGTAGAAATTCCTACATCGCCCTGTCCTACTGGGAATATAAAAATGCTACTCCCTCAGCAGACATTGGGTTCTGGAAAAATAAATCATGTGCCACTTTTATGCGCAGTTACATCGATATATGCTCGGGAGAAATTTTCTGGGGATTTTCTTCTTCATTGCATTGCATGAAAAAATTCCAGAAAAAAAAAAAAAAAAAAGATTTTTATCCAATTTATACCACAAATTTTAAAGAAAAGTACAATAAAATGGACAACTTTTAGTTAGTATATCTTTGTTCTAAAATTAGATACAGAAAGTAAAATTAGATTATCTTAAGAAAAAGCTTAACTTTTTCTTTTTCCAATCATTTGTTTTATTAATTTTGCTTGTATGTAGAATGTTTATTTGGCCAAATTTATGTTTAATACAGGAACTTTATTATTGCATGCATTTCATACTTCATACTTTGAAAACAATTCTCTGCCAAAATTGCAAAAGGTATTTGAAAATATGAATCTTAAAAAAATGCAGATGTGAAATAAATCTTTTGGTAAAATTAATTTAGTGCAATGTTTGTTAAATAATTATAAAATATACCTTTGCTTTTTACCCCTAAGTTTTTATTATTATTTCCAAACATGTGTAACATGAAATCAATGTATAATATACGAGCACTCTGAATATTGTTATAATTATGGAAAAAATCTTCGTCTGTCTTGGTTCTGATTATCTCCATGGTGTTGGATCCATCCTAAAGAGTTTTAAAAAGAAAATATATGTATAATAAGTAAATGTGTAAGTCCATGGGTGTATGCCCTCATGCACATTGATCTTTTTTCTATTTCGAGGCAGGTTTTACGATTAAATGCAGCAGCTTATTTCTGAAATAAAGTATTTTTCCGCAATTTCTTTCAAAATTGTTCCTCTTTAGTTAAAAAGCTACGGTTCTCTTGTGACTTTAAGGAGCATCTGATTTCATTTTCATATTTTTCAAAATATGATTATTTCGACGGTGACAGCTATTTTTCCAAGCAGATTGCAAGAGTGAGTTATTTTTACAGCGGATGGACAAAATTTTTATTTAGGCAGACAGACAATGATTTCTCTCAGTTGGTATCTGAAATTAATTTTTGAGTAGCGTTGTGGAATTAGAGTTTCTTCAATTTATCGACAATCAGCATTACTTAGCCATTAAACTAGTTAAATCCTTTGCATATCAAGTCGTAAATTTTAATTTTTTTTTCGAGCTATAAAAAAAAAAAAAAAAATCAAGGGTGCGACAATTGTTGATCTGTGATTTTTTTTAAATTTATTTTTTATTTCAGCCGACAGCCAAAATACACCCGTTTTCTCCCGACTTTCGTTTTCAGATTTGCAGTTTTCTTGACGAATGTTTTCTGAAGTACTCCCTCCACCACAAATTAGTTCTATTAAGATACTAACAAATTAAGTAGTACTGAAACTGATGATTACGATTTATTTTTACTTTTTTCAGAAATTTTATTGAGTTATGTCATCAATAATCAACATTTACTTACCGAGCCTTACCTAATTAAACCACTACCAAATTAGAGTCAAAAATCAAAGTCTCCAACACTCGATTAATTGATAGTATAGTACCTTGAAATCTTTAAAAAATATTCAAACAAAATCACAAAAGCGTCAGAATTAATCACTGGTACAAAAATATTCAAACGTCGCTCTCCTAGTTTGAGACGGAGGGAGTATTACCAAGGAAGTATTACCTTTTCCCTAAGCATATTTGATTTCTAAAATATGTAATTTTCACGCAGTAAATAAAAAACATGCCAAGGGAGAAGAGTTGCCAAAGACAGGGGAAACCCAATAACATAGTGTTTTCTTTGTTTGTGTCTTGAGAACTAATTGACAGATATCGATAGATTTTCTTCCTTTTTTTTTTTTTTTTTTTGATTATCCTTTCAATTTTTCAATTAAAGTATAGCTGTTCGGTTAAAATTTCAGATATTTTACTTTGCATCCAGCAAAAATCACAACTGTAATTTACATTTGGAAATGCTTCTTATTCTGGTTTCATGTAGACCCGGATTTCTCATTTTTTGTTGACAATACCTAGAAACGTGAAATATGGCAATAAAATTAATGCTGCATTAATTTTAGCCGTAGAAACTATGTATAATTGAAAAACTCATAATTATCAAAAATCATGTAACACAAATTGACATAGAAAAACTTATAAATTTAGTGTATTAAGTGTGGAAATAAACAACAAAAAATGCTTATCATTATTATTTTCAAAACATGCTACTATATATGTATTTTTTTTAAAATCGAGGTTAAACATTAAAACTCTATTTTCATTAATTTATTTAATTTGCGGAAAAATTGAAAAAAATATTGAAAATATTCTGCTGAAATATCAAGCACTAAGATAGATTTAGTAAATTACCACCCATTACCCAGGGCTAAAGCAGAAATACTGGAAATGACTGAACTGGCGGTGTATTTCATGCACTAAGATAGAGTTCTTTACGGAAATTAATATCTTCTCTAACTTAAAAATGATTTGTATTAAATAAAATTGATATTTACTTTACTTCATGTTTTATGCAAGTAAAAAAAAAAAGGCTCCACAAATAATGAACATAAGCACTTTTTGCTAGAAACATCTGCCGTAGGGAAAGAGATTATATAAACAACATGGGGTAAGCATTTATAAGTCCCGTCTACGAGCATAAAAAAAAGAGGGTATCATTTCGGATCCAAAAGCTGATATAAGCGATTTGCATTTATTTTTTGTTGCATCAAGCGCTTTTTTTCCTCGAGTTTCATCGATTTTATTCAAAGATTGCTAAACAATTATTTTAAAATATTTTCTACGAACACTTTTGTGTTATAAAGTTCTTGATACTTTTTGATTATTAATTTCTTCAAAATCATATTTTATTTTGCTATTAAAATATTTCATGTAGTTTTGTAATATTGTTTACCCATTCCAAAATATTAATTTTTACTAATGGGCAGAGCATTATTTCTTTGAAAATGATAAGTGTACGAACAGTTTTGGGAGCAACTGTATAAATTATAACATTAAATAAAACATTACATGTAGAGTGGCAGAAGAAAAAATATCATACCTATTGGAGAATGGGTTCATATTTGTTTAAGAAAATAAAAATGCACAGTGAAAAAAATTTGAACTATTAAACTAAAAAATACACTTTGTTTTACAGAATTATTTTTGTAAAATTCATGGAGAAGAATGAAAACACATAACTGTGCAATATATTCAACGTTGAAATTAAAAGCTTCAAAGTTCTATGCCTTTTATAAAAGCGCTGTATTTATCATTTGCGTTAGTTTAGCTACGGTGGAATTTTTTTTGTAAGTTTAAATTTGTACAAATTCTGTGGTCATGTTTGACATTTTTTTAACGAAATAAAGGAAGTACGTTTTTGGAAAATAATGTCAATAAACCAACATTCCCTTTTGCAAATAAAAAAACCAACGCTAGTTAAGCCTAACGTGGAGGTGACTCAAAGTTAGTTCAAAAAACACACAGAGTTCTAAACCTAATCGAACGGTTCGTTTTCAATTTTAATGTGTTTTAAACAACTATAAACACAACACTAAACAAAAATGTAACAATAAATAAAAGAAAAAGCACATTTCACATACAAATTTTAATAAATACTAACCTTTTTTTATGAATCCTTTAGGATAATTTAACGAGCAAGTACAAGACTAAAACGAAAACTCCCAGAATGCACTGCAATATGACGAAATCGGGACGAAATTATTTCGTCAAAAAGTTGAGATTTCTGGTTTTGTCAAATATCACGTGATTTGGTGACGAAAGGATCGTCGAAAATAACGAAATAGTGCTCGAGGATTGCCAAATCGTCAAAATTGAGCGTTTCATTTTTGACAGTGCATATTTTGTTACAAAAACAGAATTTTCATTTTTACCCTTGTCATAATCGATTAAATTTAACCTACTATTTTCTAGCAGCAAAGCTTCGGAGATTTTTTCAACAGTAAAATCTTTATCATCTACGGTATACAATTTCTGAACAATTCCATTAAATTCATCAGGCAAGTCTCTTATTAATTGAAAGCATATGTATAAATCATCTATTTTATGATTACTTTCATTACAACGAGTAGCAGATTGTTTAACCCTCCTAATAAACATTCCAATATTTTCATTTTCGGAATTAAACTTAATACGAAAAAATTCGTCTAAATTTCTCACCAATCTTGCTCGGGACTGCATGTCGAAATTGTCCTTCAGAACTTTCCACGCTTCGTGTGAGCTTTCTGTGTCATCAATAAGTTCTTGGTATCTTTCTTCCAAACAACTGTAGATCAGAGAATACGCTTTCTCGTCTAGTCGCTGAAACTTGGCCATTTCCTTCGGATCCTTTCCATCAGGTTTCACTGAATCTCCTGTAACAATTTGCCAGCTTCCAACTCCCATAAGCGCCGCCCTCATTTTAGCTGCCCAACGTCTGTATTCACATCCGTTGAATTTCTCAACCTTTATCCGGATGTCTTCCGTGTCTCCAGCGAAGTCAGCCATTTTCCTTTTTTTGACAAAACGGCAATAAAAAGTTCCAAGTAGATGTTTTTTACTCTCGTCAATCTACTACTTTTGTCTCTGCTTGAAGATAACTATTATTGCGTTGCAATGGCCCCATAACCATTGGTAGATAACAGAGTAGCAAAGCAAGAGACATTAAGTTAAAAAACCATTTATTGGTTTATGTTACATTCAAAAATAAGAATATGCTCACTGAGCTGATAAATAAATCAAACTTATACATTTTGACCCTGCGTCAAATTTGACCAACAAACCATTAAATCAATTGAGCACCTTTCCAACTCTAGAGTTCATGCTTATATACGTAGAAATACGACTACGCCACCTAGGTAATTTACATATTGTTGCACTTTCAGTTCGAATACTGTCATCATTCATCAAGGACAAACTATCACACAAAAGAAATATTGGTGAGCTTTTGAGCACCGCTTACTTCAAAGCAGCTACAGTTGGAAATGCCGATAAAGAGTTTAAGAATGAGGCATCGAGTCTCATATTTTTTTTGTTTTTAGCGGACTATGACGTTGTTGGCTCTGAAACTGAGAATAATAGTGCTAATCCTCAGACCTTGGGAGTAGAAAACCAACATATAAACCCTCCAGACGAAGCAGAAGTTATGGCAAGTGCTGATTCCGATACACCAAAGAAGCATGTTAGTGTTTTTGATTTCAATACATTGCCTAAAGCTACACAATGCGAGAAAACAAAAACTGAAGCTCAAACATTCTTACAAGCACACCCATCAAAGAAATGTCAGAACAAGGAGAAAAGCGGAAGAAAAAAAAAAAGAATTACTTAAAAAACAGGGAAAATAAGATCGTGAAGCTAAAAAGGGAGTAAAAAAAAAAAAAAAAAAAAAACTTAGACGAAGTTCCTGTAGGCTCAAGTCTATTACAGTGGACCTGTATTCATGCCAAGCAATGCAGTTGCCTCAAATTCAAAGAATACTGTTCTAAGATGCCTTGCTTGGAAAGTGGAATTTTGTGACCCTCCAACAGAAGAATGAATCCAGAGCTGTAAAAGTCAAGAGTGGTGGCATGAGGAATGTTTTGATCATGAAAATGGTATTTTTATTTGTGTCTATTGTTAGCTGCACAACTTAACACTTGAACATTACGCTACAATGCATTACGCTTAATTTGATACTAAGTAAGATGTAAAAACACAGTTATCATTTGTAAAACTAGGTAACATATTCAATACATAAAATATGTTCAACCTTTTTCAACGTTGTCATCTTGCCCCTAGGTCAAAGTCATCTTGCCCCAGTACTGGGGCAAGATGACGATTTGTTAAGACTATGAAAAAATAAAAAATATCCTTCGTTATTTTTATTTGAAAAATTAAATGGCAATATATTTAATACTACAAAGGACTACTCGAACAGCTCATGTAAAATTATTTTTACTATCCTTAAAAATAAATTAATAAACCACGAAAATTGTTAGCATAGTCATCTTGCCCCGGTCTCCCCTACGCCATCGCCCAGTAGCTCGTTGGAGGAGCAGCATCGGCGAGTAGGTCAACGGCGGTGCTGCAGAGGGAGGCGGAGACAAAAATAAAATCAAAGGACGGACGGACAGAAGCATAAAATGGTCAAGTGAGAACAATAAGCAATTTGTGATTGATCCCCCCCCCCCAAAAAAAAACAAGAATCAAATTCAAAGTTACAAAACCAATTAAATGCACAGATGAAATTAAAAAAGAATCGATTTTTTTTTTTAAACTAAAGCAATTGCACAGACATGAATTATAGGCTATAATAGTACTGTCAAAACATAACAAAAGAAATAAAGGATGCCATAATCTATGAGTAGGAGAGGGTCGGACCGGCTGTGTTAGACCGACACACATAATTTTTGAGACCACAGATTAAACAAACGCGTCCCCTACATGTACTCAGTGGAGTCTTATGGCGTCCAGGGTATTTGAATCCTCGATCCTTCGACCTCTGAATCCCCTTACCACTCGACTCTCCACGGCTCCAGTGGGATCAAGTATTTGTGATGAAACTGACTTTTTATGAGAGCCTGAGTGTCCGAAGTTTCGTACACGAACATATGAACATATAAAGGTTTTTATTGAAGTTTTCAATAAAAATCTTTATTTTTTTTACCGACATTCTTTTAAAACTTAAATGGCATAGTTTTTTAACAGTAAAAAAGGTTTTGTTTTTGATATTTATACAAAAAGATGTGTTTTAATAAATCTTATTAATCAAAATATGTGCCGTTTCATACATATATTTCATGAAAAGCATCTCTTAAAATTATTTTCTTCCTTTACATAGAATGTACTGAAATAGTTAACAATTTCAATACATTATACACAAATAGAAGTTTAAATTTGTCTCTCACCCGATCTGTCAAAAAAGATTTTTTGTGAACAATTTTCTCCTAATTTAAATCACTTTTACAAAACTTTAGAGGGCAGAAAATGGCTTTTAAAAAGAGGAAATCCGCTTCCAAGGACACCATTTTTAGATTAAAAAGTTTTCTTTTTTTAACTTCAGAAAGGAAGGATATTGAAAAATTGAAGCGCAGATTTAAGAAATCAAAAAAGGAAATTCAAAAGAAATAAAAAGGCATTATAGATGATATATTAAAAGTCATTTGATTGCTATTTACATTAATTGAAATCTATTGATCGTTTTTTTTTTGTTTTTTTGTACAGTTTTGTCTTTAGTCGTTTATATTGCTTTGAAATTGGTCTGCCAGTTTGATATGCGTCTTTTAATTCAAGGACATTCTCTTTTGGAGTTTCATGAGTGGATTTTGCTGCACAGTCGAGTTTTTAGTTAGTTTAAAAAAAATATTTTTCATTAAAAGCCTATGGAATTCTTTTATATGTGTCGGACATTTGAACTACGACGCTTCAAGACAAATATGCAATTTTGGGTCTGTCTTTAACGGATTGCACATTTTTAAAAATCATATTTCTTCCTTCGTTCCACTATCACAAAGTAACACTTTACTTTACTCTCTCCCCTTCCCTTGTTACATGTCACTTTATATTACATTAGTGGCACCCGCACGGCTTCGCCCGTAATAGAAAAATTAAAGGTCTTTTGGTTTGCCTCTATATTTACAAATAATGTATGGTGAATTTTCTCGCCAATTGGCTTGTACCGACGTTACAGTTCCACGTTATGATAATTTCGTATCTCGCCAATTGGCTTGTGCCCATGTTACGGTTCCACGTTATGATAATTTCGTAATTTATGATAGTTTTTTTCTTAAAATTGGAATAAAAAAAGAACCACATCGAATTTTCGAAAAATCGCTTCAAGGTGCACATCCCCATGCTACAAACTAACTTTGTGCCAAATTTCATGAAAATCGGCCGAACGGTCTAGGCGCTATGCGCGTCACAGACATCCAGACATCTAGACATCCAGACAGAGAGACTTTCAGCTTTATTATTAGTAAAGAAGATAAAGATAAAGATAAAGAAAATCATATTGTTTCCTTGTCACAGCTCACACACTCACAAATTCATGTACCTTCATCAAAGCATAATATCATTTTTGGATTATTTAGGAGTTTGATACTTCATATAGAGAGGTTTAGAAGAATAAGTGCCAACTTGAATATTGCATATGCACAGCTGCCATCATTGCCAAAGCCACTTAAATGGGTGACGTTGACATTGTGGAGCATTCGTCTGGAGTCAATCTTAAAGCCCGTTTACATTGAACAAACAGCTGGCTCATTGTAGGCACTGAAAAAAAAAAAAAAAAAAGAGAAAAACTCCTTATAAGGGAAAAATATCGGAAGGTTGCTGCTTGAACTTTCGTCCTACTCCTTGTTACTAGGTGTAAAAAGAGATATTTCAGAAGTGGTATTGCACAACTAAAAGTTGCAATGTAGACACAGGATGTCAGATCTCCCTTCTCCCAGCTTTAAGCCGGTTCATTTTATTTCCTTTGTAAATGTGCCCGTAAAGGAATGCTTCCAAGTGGGAACTTTATTCATATTGGCAAAGTTCCACCTATTTAATATTAATTTTAAGAGCACTATATTATTTTGGTTTTTATACTAGCCCTCTTCTTAGTATTACACGAAATTTTCTTAGTGTCACGTGTGCTACACCAAAGCGTATGATTAGTTTATCTAATCTGTACATTATAAAAAAAATCCGAAACGTTACTGATTATTTCCGTGGAATGTTGCAGGATTTCACGGGTTTTCACCTATTTCCCCGTAAAATCCAGTATCTTTTCAAAAAAAATTTCCTGAATTGCTTCAAGTTGTCCGAACGCAGACTCCTTAGTGGTGTGGAAAATGTTTTTAGTTACCAGTTTAAAGATTAACTGAGTGTATTTATTAAGTGTGTCGTCTTTCATTCGGTTATCACCCATCCAAGTTGACTAAGCTCCCAATGAGACAGAATAAGTCTCTGGATAGCCGTAGCTTTGCAAGACAAGAGTTGCAGGCAAGGGAGATTGCCTGATTCGTACTTGCAACTCTGCTTTAGCGTTTTGGTCATGGTTCCATTGATACTTCTGGAACCTTCTTGGTAATTCTAGAAGGTTATAATTAATTATATTAAACCTATCGAATTTTCCTTGAAGGCTTTAACCGGTTAGGTCTGTCTAATCTTCAGAAAGATTTAAGAATAATTTCAGGAAGGTTACTTTTTTTAGCGGAAAACTTTACTGGTTTTTGCAAGGTATGTTACTGGCCGAAATTTGGCACATCAGCTGCCCATTATTTTCCAGGAACGTTTCTGAATCGTTTTTACAGTGTAAACTAGAAGACATTTATCATCTGAGCTCAAACGGAACCGTGATTCGTCATTGAAAAACGATGCGTATCGCTTTTTCACTGTTTGATCTCACCAAGAGAGGGGCAATGTGTTCACACATGCAAGCATTGCCTAATCAGGTTAAAGAATGTGGGTTTTGTAGGGCTGGGTCGCGAAATACCTGACTGCGGGCTTATGTAAGAGTTCAGTTTCAACCTTAAAAGTCACACCGTTTTTTGACCGAGAGGACTCATTGTTAAACGGAGATTAATTTTATATAAGTTTGTTCATGACAGAATACATTTTCAAGTGGATTAAAATGTGACCAGCAAAGTGAAAAAGAACATAGAAACAATAAAATTCGCTAGCATTTGTTACATCAAAAGTAGTGCTTGAATCCTTAATCCTGTAAAGGCTGTGTGACATATATGCATACTAAGTTTAAAATTTATTTAATAAATCACCGAATGCGATTAATTTATAGATTATATTTTTTCCATATTATTCATGTAGGCCCATATGCTAAACTTTGATGGGGGGGGGGAGGCTCAGATATTTTCTCCGTAGAAACCGATTTCAGTACAGATTAGAGTTATTAAAATTTGACATTTTTAATAACTTATTCATTAATGACTGGAGAAGAAATGTTTTTACATTTTTGCAACGAAAAATGTACTAAAAACCTTGAGCCCCCACTTGTCCCCCCCCATATGAGCGCTCATGAATTATTATTAGTGACATAAGAATCTTAAAATAGTCACACACAAAAAAAAAAATCAAAGTGCAAAAAGAACACTGCAGCTTTATTTTGAAATCATCACAAATGAAAGACATGATGATTTTGAATCTGCATTCACATGGTCATGCTTCTCTTTCAGCCAAGACTAGCTTTTAGGGAAAGATTAAATATTGGTATAAAATACCATAAATCACCCAACAATTTTTGGTTTTAAGTAGTAAGTTAATCAATTTTTAGAAAATAATTGTTGTTTTGCATCTTTTATGGACCATATGGAAACATATGTCCCATCCATTTACACCAGATCTACTGAACCCATTTTTACAAAACTGAACGTGAACACAGTATTATGTCGCTATTTCATAGGTTTATGTATAAAATATCCCCCATTCAACTTTAAAGCTTTGGTAGTTAAAGAGCTAAGCGCTCTCCAGGGCGTATTTTCTTGATTTTTCGTCTAGACCTTGATATCTTTGATCAATCTCAATCTCTTCAGCTTTTATTTTCAGAACGAAATTTATCTTCATTAAAAAAAGAGAGAATATTAGGGCCAATGAAGTCGTATCAGCGAAAACTATTTAGCCAAGTGGGGGAAAATGCCGAGGAGAAAGCAAACCGAAGTAGATACGAAAGGAAAACTCCGAAAACTCTTTAATCTGATTAGATAGACGTGGAGTGTTCGTTGATTGGTTGGTTAGATTTCGCAGATAAATCCACTTAAATAATCTTTTGCTCCTTGCTTCGATTCTTTAGAAGGAGAGATGAGATATTAAATGAACTTTGCAGAATTAAATAAGAGTTCTGACTCTAACTTATTTTGGCAACTGTCAGCAAAAGATTTTGTATGTGACTGGCCAAAAATTAAGTGTATTTGAATTGGAATATGTAATATTTGAGAACCAAGCCAATTTGTTTTATATTTGATTGTTTTATATTGATTTGTTTTACATTGAATTGTAATGCGTAAGGTTTGAGAACCAAGCCAATTTGTTTTATATTTTAATGTTTTACATTTAAGCAGTGGCGTACTTAGTTTGGGTGACACCCGGGGCGATAATTTGTGATGTCACCCCCCCCCCTCGGACAAACGAAAAAAAAAAAGATTTTAGTGTTCTATATAAACATGAAACTCGTACAATATTCAGAAAGAACTACAAGCATTTAAAACAAAATTTTAAGTTGGCTAATGCACAAATAAATAAATAAATAAACCTATGATCATTTTTAGATAACTTGCCCTAGACGCCTATGTGCAGGCCGTCGCGAGGTCAAAAAAGTAAGGGAGTGTACGAAATTAATCGCTCCTCAATTATTTCAAACACAGGGAAATATAATGGGTTTCAAAAATAGTGGTGCAAAAATTTTTTGTCCTCGTGTCCCCATTATCGAAACATGAGGTCTTAAAAGTCTGAAATTCTAAAAAAGTCGCCAAATTTAGCGAGTTTCGGTGAGTAATGGGAATTCTCACCGAATTCTTTTACAATCTTAGCAGATAGATGTCCTACCACATGCAGATGGTGAAATCGTCGGTGAGAAATTGGTATCATCAAATTCTCACCAGTTGATTAAATTTGGCTCTTTTCTTAAACTTTCGGCAGACTTTAAGACCTTATCCTCATATGTATAATAGCCAATAATCGAGTAACGATTCTGACGTCATCAACAATGAAACTCGCGCCATGGCATGATCACTTGGTAATGTGTTTTAGTAATGTTTACCATGCAGGAAAAGGCTTTATTGTGACAAGGCTGAACTCGATCCGGTCCCCTAACTGTTTTACTGGTAAGATTCGTTTCAGGGGATGAAGAAACGAAAGAATGGTCAACAATGAACGTTATCTACTGGAGTTTAGAGTTCATCCACTGGAGTTAGGGTTGAAATTTCAACTATCAAACTATCACCAAACAGGCCATTGATTCGTTCAAATGTAAAAGCAATTTTCATTCGTCATACCTTGACGGGCGATTTTTTTAGTATCTGGATAACGGGGCACTAGGGCAAGTACTTTTTGTGCCAAGAAAAGTCGCAATATGCTCTTTCGACTGCTACCTATTTCAATTATTTTTATTATTATACTATTCGTGCGAGTTAAATAAATACCTATGTGGATAAAAAGTAAAATAAGAAATAACAACGTCCAAAAGCACAAATTGCAGATTACTGCATACACGTGTTTCGGCGTTATGAGGAACGCCATTTTCAATGCAAAAGAAATGAGATTATCGATGGAAAGACGTCCAACAAAAGCTTTTTGTTCAATATTCTTAAAAAATTTGAAGTGGTGCACACTTAACTAGTATGGTTTGAAATTGCCCTTAATGTATTGCAAACATTGCATTTTTATGAAAGGAATTTTAAGTAAAACATTCAAACTGCTTTTTTTAAAAAAAGAATAGCGTGGATTTTGTAGTACAAAACAGTAAAAGTTAAAAAAAAAAAAAAAAAACCTAAGTACAGATACATAAAAAAAATCATGCTGTTACTATAAGGATATTTAAAAACAATAAATATCTAAGTAGTTCTAAAGTAATTTGCTGTGCTTTATATCAAGCAGAAAAAAAAATTAAAATTGTTCTAATTGGCGATGAGTAAGATTGGAATTTGGAAGGTATCAAGTAGGGCTCGACCGATGGCATTTTTTGGCCGATGGGCCGATGCCGATTGTTGGCCGATTGTTCAAAGATGGCCGATGGCCGATTGTTTTCCTCCAAATGGCCGATGGCCGATGCCGTTGGCCGATGGCAAAAAAAAAAGGAAAAAAATCAAACAGAAATAAATTGATAAAATTGTCAGGGATTTAAAAGATCGTTGATTCATTTCACTTTACTTCCGTTCTACGAATAAGGAATTGTAATCACAAAAAAAAAAAAAAAAAATCAGATTTTGACCTAAATTTCTATTTTACGATCACACAATTTAAACTTCACAAGTTTTTTCGGCACATCTGCTGTACATGCATATGTACCTAAGAACATATAGATGACCGAAATATCCATTTTGAACGCCTCCTCAGTTAATTATCGCAAATTCTCTAGTGATGTCTTCATGCGCGTAAACTTGCGTCACTCAAAAACTTTATGAAATAGTAAGTTGAAAACTCATATGTACGTATTATGATCTAAAAGTTAGAGGACAAGTTGTATAAAACCTTACCCTGAATAGTTCACATTACCGAAGCACATCGATCTACAAAGTAGTCGCCTATATATATATACAAATTGAACATATAACTAAGATTTTAGAAAAAGATTGTAATGATGTATGGATTTAGGAACACTAAACATAATTAAAAAACATTAAACTATGTTGTTTAATCATTCCCAAAAGAAAAAATAATAATAGTAATAAAACAATGAAACCTTCAACAAATTACGCAATTAAAGTGGAAAGATTGCACGTAGACATTTTTTAGTCATCAAATTAAACAAAAAAGGTAACAGATAAATTACAATATTAAATCATAATAGGAATATTTTTATACTTATTAAAAATTTATGAATAGAAAATTTTGCATTTTTCAGAAAACTAAAACAGTGACATAAATTTTGCTGAAAAAGAAAAAGCCATGAAAAGAGCGAGGTTCTTAAAACGCAGCTACAATAAACAAACTCAATATTTACACCAAGTTAATAACTGAATACATATACTACTTGATTTGTTGTTTGCACACATAATATTAAACAATTTGATTGTTTAATCTTTTATGAAGCTTTACAAACATGTTCAAATTAAATTGTTCAATATAACAATAATTTTCTGAAATTTAAAAAATTACATAATAGAAAATCCTTGAAACTTTTCCATAAGAAACGAAAATAAGTTATTCATTGATTTTATATAAATACATTAAAATAGTTACTTACGACAGAAAAAAATCGATCGCAAAAAAGATGGCGCATTACAAAATGGGGGGGGGGGGGGTCACCCTCTGATTTTGCAGTAACTCACACTTCGGCCCCAACCTCGGCCTAATTTTTTTCAGTACAGAACCGCTAAAGCCAACGCATTGGAAGAGTTTCTGAATCTATCTCAGCGCTTCCGAAGAAAAAAATTCAAAAGTCTTTTCGATTTCCGAATTATGTCACCATTCAAAACGTCTTTAATCAATTTCTAACATTAATGCTCTAAATTCTTTCTAAACAATAGATAAAGTTTTTGAAAAAAAATCTCTAGTTTTATGAATGGTGTTAGTTTTAAACAACTCAAAAAAACAACTAGAGTTTAATTTCAAAAATTGAGGGAGTGGGAGGAGGGACGCGCAAGTGTTCTTGGAAATTCAAAAAATAGTCGTAAAAAATAGAGTTCAAAATAATCATAAACATTGAGCAGAAAAACCCTTTCAAAACTTGCACCCGAGTTTGTTTTGATGTGCAGTGGCGGATTTAAAATATAGCAAATGTTGCAATTGCGCGAGAGGCACCATAATCAAAGTGGCACCGTAGGAGTTAGAAAAATGCTTGTGATAAATGTTTTACAACTTCTGTGATAGGGAAATAGGGCCCCAAAATGTATTTCGACCGGCCCCAAACTTGTAACTCCGCCGAAGCGATACAGAAAAGATTGCATTACTGTAATTTATTTTACAAATTATCAAAAATACCCGGCGTCGCCTGGGTCAGTCATAATTGCGAGAAACAATAGCTACTTTCTTCCGTTTTCTGTTTTAACTGAAAGAACTCAAAACACATCGCTTTGACGTCATTAAAAATCGAGCTTCTTCCTTACCCATAAAAGTAAAATAGCAATAAGTATAAAGAACGAACGAATATTAATTTAGAAACGAAAGCACGAATTTAAGCATATAAAAATTTGAAGAATTTCCAAAATACGAACTAGCAAAAACAAAGATCACTAAAAAAAACCGTGCGCTTTATTTAATTAAATAGTACACACACAAAAAAAAAAGCTGTCTACTAGGTTTCTTTAAGGGTGCAAAAAGTAGAGTTTCCAAAAGTTTAAATGACTTTAAACTCATGTTTGCTCCGGAGAAGCCTTGATTCAAAATTTTCATTATGATTACTTTTAATATTGCTGTTGTTAGGCAACGAATTTTTGTAACAATGGGTTTTATATTCGCGACTCCAGAGCTCGAATACGCTACCTTGCGGTGAAAAACCAATGCTAAAGAAAAAGGTAAAACATTCCACTCCACGTGTTTTCTTTGGGGTAAACTACAGGCTTCTAGCAGTTTGTGGTGTAATGTAATTTCAGAAGAATAGAAAAGAAGGCTTCTCACAAACACGATGAAAAATTAATGTCATTCACTACGCGTCAAAGCAAGTTTTACGGTATTTTTTTGTTTTACCTTTTTCATCCGCCATTAGACAGTGGCTGCTGCGCCCCCTATAGTTTATTGGAGTTGCGAATTTAATCACTTAATGGGGAAATTATATGAAATTTACTGTTTTCCACCATAACTTTTTAAAACTAAGTTTATAAGGAATAAATTGTAGCCTAAGTTGCTCACGGATAATATAGCTATATATGGTGAAAAAATTATTAAAATCCGTCCAGTACTTTTGAAGTTTACCCCCGGACATCCCCACAGAAGCAGCCATATATATATATATATATATATATATATATATATATATATATATATATATATATATATATATATATATATATATATATATATATATATATATATATATATATATATATATATATATATATATATATATATATATATATATATATATATATATATATATATATATATATATATATATATATATATATAAATGAATGTTTGTCTGTATGTCATCCAGATTTGGCTGAAACTTTCACCGTTTGTTATTTTTGGTACTGGGAATGTTTATAGACCAGTTCGAAAAAAGTCACAATCCACTGGATAAATACGAATAAAATTATCGGCTGCAGAAATTAATTCGCGTGAAAGATCTCATTGATAAGAAGTTAGCTGCTGCCATTTTTCTTGAGTTTGAACAAATAAATTCTTTCTTTATTGTTTTATGGCTTTTCATGCAACGGGGGGATTTAAAACTTTTTCTATTTGATATTTTTAGCGATTGATTGATCTTGCAAACTGCGTGAGTACAAAATTTGAGTATAGTCACGGCTTCACTTGATACCTGGACCGATTATTATGAAAATTGCTATATATGTGTATTTTTCCACGAAGAAGGTGCATAATATGCTCATTGAAGCCACTCACCACCAGGTGGCACTGCAGAGTAGCAACTTCTGCCCCGTTCAACCGATTGTCATGAAAATCAGTATAATGATGTATTTTTTTGTTTGCGTAGCAACGCGCGTCGGTTACAGCTAGTTTATATATAAAGATGAGGATACAACTCCTAAGAAAGCAATAAATGTCATGCTTGCTCCGGAGAAGCCTTGATTCAAAATTTTCATTGTGATTACTTTTAATATTGCTGTTGTTAGGCAACGAATTTTCCTAACAATGGGTTTTATATTTAATCATAACATGGGGAAATTACATGAAATGTAATGTTTTCCACCATAACTTTTTAAAACTAAGTTTTTAAGGAATAAATTATAGCCTAAAATGCTCCCTGATGATGTAGCTATCTATGGTGAAAAAATGGTTAAAACCTGTCCAGTAGTTTTGAAGTTTACCCCGGACATCCCCACAGAAGTAGCCATTTATGTATATAGATATCGAAAAATTAAGAATTACCGTCGGCTCAAACGGAATCTAACAAAATGACACAAAAACCGGTTTTGCCATTTCATATTTGTTTTCAAGGTATCCAATTCGGCAATATATTACCAAATGATCGTCAGTCTGAGACGCTATATTAGTTTTGCATTGAAATAAGTAATTAATAGCCACAAAAAATGAGTAAGCAGGCTTTTCAGAACACCCGATCGAAAACAAAAAGGGAAGTGCACACCCCAAATGCGAAAATTATCCTTCTACAGCTTACGATTTTTGAGTTATGACTTATGAGAGGTACATACGTACATCCAGCAGCAAGGAACAACGCAATAATAAACTTGTTTGGTACTTGAATGCAGTATTAAAAACTCTTTCAGGGGTGACTAAAATAGAAATTCATACTGAAATTTAGTAAACAATTTTATATGAAAACAACCTTTACTTTGTATTAAAAAGTAAAACATCAAAGGTCCTTTTTTTTTTCAAAAACATCGGCCAGTTCCATCGGCTTTTCGATGTTTTTAAGGCCGATGGGCCGATGTTTCCTGCAATTTAGCATCGGCCGCCGATGCCGATGCCGATGGATAAATTGTTGAACAATCGGCGCCGATGCATCGGCCAGGCCGATGCATCGGTCGAGTCCTAGTATCAAGGAAAATTCTTAACCTGTCTTATCATTTACGTTACCAAAAATATTTTCAAAAATATTTCGGCATTATTTAAATAATAAAAAAAAAATGATTGCAATGTTTCAAAACTGTCTCACTGTTTACGAATTTTCCGAATCATCAGTCAAAATTTGCCGAAAAATAAAAATTGTTTGAGAGGTTACAGTGACCCCACATAGGGGCGTCTCTGTAGATACGTTATAGTTTGCTGGCTGAATCAGTGCCGGATCTTTAATTTTTTAGAGTTGGGGCAAAAACCAAGGGTGCAAGTGGACTCACGTAAAATTTTCTGAAGACAGTGTGAAATTTTCGGAAACTATGAGGAAGCTCAACCCCACCCCCCTCCGTAGAAACTCTTCAAACATGCATACAAAAATCATTGAAAAGAACCATTAAAAAAGTTTTTTTTCTTTTTTAGAAATAACCGTTTAGTTTTAAAATGTGTTGTCAGCTCAAAATTTTCGGAAATGGCAACCCAAAATTTGCGGAATTTTCGGATCACAAACACGCCTGGCAAAGAACTTGAAACTGTCTCCCGCGTCTCAGCAGCATACTCGTAAACAACTGCATGCAATTAGTTTTTCAATAAAACAAGCGTCGCAATCTTAATACAGTGAAATACCTCTACAACGAATACAAATACAACGAAATATCCGTTTCAACTGAGCAAATTTTCAGTCCTGATTTAATTTTCATTACATTGCTTGAATTCCGTTACAACGAAAATCCCGTTACAACGAACAAAATTTTCGGTCCCTTGAAGTTCGTTGTATCGGAATTTCGCTGCACTAACCTTTACACTTTCTTCACAAGCTACAATTTGCTTGTTCCTTTGGGGTTGCACTTTGCTCTAAAAATGTCTGCATCCATCAGATAGCTTCATATTTGATAGTCAACAGAAGTCTTGCATACTTGGATATCAGTTGAAGAGCACATTGAAGAAAGGCGAAATGTCAATCTTATATCAGTGTTGGAGAAAATTACATTTGAAAGCTCTAAACCCAAGCCCTTCTTCATTGTGCTGCAAATTTTGAGTGATTTGTCGCCTCGATCGGTCTCCTTTTTTACCAATTTAAATAGAGCAACAATTTTATGGGTCATTCTTCAAAAAGTGTAACTTTTGTGTCACACGTCTTTTACAGTAAAACATTTTAAGCACAATTCACTTAACAATGATTTTTAATTTCATCAAAAATATATCTATTTAAACCTGCCAACAATTTTTTAATAAAAATTTTTATTTTAGTATATTTTTGGTTCACAACAAGTGAATTCTCACCTCCGTGGCATGTCACATATCTTGTGTGACTGTTTATGTTGCTTAATGACTTGTTTAATTAAAAGTATATACTTATTTATTTATTATTCCTTTCACAAGTGTCTGAAATACTAATTGTTTAAGTACATTTAATTTTTCAATATTGTGTTTTAGTCCGTTTTAGTAGGACAAGAAGTCATGTCACATAATAAATTCTCACCTCCGTTACCTAAACACAGAATGCCATATCTCATTAACACGCGGCAGTATGACATCAAATTTTATTTTCCATTATAAAAGGGAGCTCTCTTGTTTATTTTTAGCCATAGTTGAAGTCGTGAGATTTTTGTCGAAAAACAAGAAGATAGATTTTGCTTTAAAAACTTAGTGTGGTTATTCTGACTTCTCACCTCCTTTAACTTGAATTTCAGGAATGCAAATCAATTTAAAAAATGAAATGAACATGTTTTCATATGCTTAACATGTGCAGATTGTAGCAATGAAGAAAAAAAATATTTCCTTGAAAAATGTATTTATTAGACGTATATTAATGGTAAACTCCTATCCTCCGTGTATCTCACCTCCGTGACAAACCTTATCAATGTCATTATTTCTGAGGTGAAAATAAATGATGGAGGAAAAATACATCAATAATAGGCATTCTACCAAAGTTATGAATTTCCAGTATATCCTCAAATTTACTAAATACTATTTTTAACATACTTTTGAAACTACTAATTAAGCCATACTTTAATTAAGAAAGCTCAATATTATATTCCCACTAATCAGTAAAATAGCTGATTGTTTACACAATTAACAAAATTACTACTTTGATATTCTATTGGTCTCGAATTTTAAATATCAAAAGTTTTTTTTTTATTTTTTTTATTTCCGTGAACACGGCATTATTTATTTTTTTTTATTTATGTGTAAAATAATTGGAACTCTAGCTGGGCCATTGTTTATGGTTACTTCTAGTAGAGGTAACACTTTAATGTAAGAAAAAAAAATAAAATAAAAGGTTTCGAAATTGTAAAATATTTGCGTTCAAAAGTTACGTCTTCTGGAGAATGACCCTTATACTCTTCAAACACAGTGTTGCTCAACTCGGGCAATAAAATGACACTTCGCTTACCTTCCACTCACTTATTTTCGAGTATTCCATAATCCCATATCCCTAACTGAAAGGGGGGGGGGAATAAATACATAATAACAAAAATAGGAAAGTAAGGAATACAAACTCTTTTATTATCTCATACAACCTTTTTTTCCATTACAAAAATACCTTAACGGTACTGAAAAATCCTGAGAAAATTATTGTCCAGAAAAAAGCCATTCAAACATATTTGCAGACAAACTAGGGTTGTTAATACGCATTGCTTTCCAGTTTTCGGTTTTTATAATGTCCTTCCCATTTTCCGATATGAAAGATTTCAAGTCTTTGATTAACAATTCATCGTTGTGGATTTCAGCAATTGCAGCAATATCGCACACATTAGTCACGGAAATGCCCGTCAGAATTAGAGCTCGGGTAATATTTTTTAGATCTTCCAAATCATAACGGTCGGCTGCAACATAGAGATTAAGAGCTTCTGAGGGAGATAATTCACGTACTTTTGCACAGTAGATGAAGCGTAGCATATCTTGTACTGTTTCCGTTTCCATTTCTTCGAGGTCTACGCAGCCCTGAAGATTTTCCTTCATGTCGTGCTCAAACATCGCTGCGAACACCTTCGATCGAGCACTGAGCACAGATTTGTGCACCCGGAATTCTTCCTCTCCTAGCTTCAAAGTGATATCCGAAAGTTGACGATTCCCGTACAGTTCCTCAAAATCAGAGGATAATTTTAAATGGCAGCCCAGTAATGGGTCTTTCTTCTCATAAAATGCAATGAAATTAGGATATCGAAATTCGATACAATTCAGAGAGTATGCTCACAATATCAATGTACACTTAGTATGATTTGCTAGCTGTACTACCATTATTTTTTTCATACTAATATTGGAAACTTATACAGAATTAGATAAAATAAAAAACATTTCTGATTTTTTTTTGTAAACCCAAAATAAAAATTATCTTTGGTGCCTCCCCCAAAAATGCGCTTTTCAGCTATAAGATTTAGCAATAATTCATTCAAGATTTGGCAATCATGTGAATTTTTGGCTTATATGCCTCCTTCCGAATACTGTTCTGGGTCGCTTTTCTACATAATTGAAGACACTTAAAAAATATGTAAAATATCGAGTTTAGAACTCGCTCCTATAAATCCGCCTATGGCGAGGAACTTGATGGGCATAGGGAAGGGGGCAAAGTGTGCTATGTAGTTCTGTTCGTCTATCTCTAAAGAATCCCAAAACTGCATCGCGACGGTCCCAAAGCCTGTAAATCCGCCACTAAAGATTAATATGTAACGCTAAATCGATTACAGAATAATCTTGAAAAATTTCTAAAAAGAACTTTCTCATCAGATTAAATAATCTTTTTTCTTTCACTGAAACTAGAAAGGTCTCTATATTTTTGACTTCGCGTCCAACTGTTTGTTATACTGCGTATACAGTAGGGCCGAGAGAAAAAAATAAATTTTCGAATTTCGAAACGTTTGGGGTCTCAAAAGTTACCTTTTAGCATCAATAGGTAGCTCTTAAAATTTTAGCCCCCTAGGAAAATATCTTCAGGTTCCAAAATCGCCCCCAAAAAAAGTCAAGAAGTGCAAAAAATCGATCTTTTTTGAATTTTTTTTACGAAGTTCAAAATGCATAATTTTGAAAATAGCTGGAGGTGCAAACGTTAACTCCAGGTATCATAATTATTTCCCAGAAGTTTTAGTTCAATAGAGTATAATCTCTTTAAATTTTCTAAAAGTCTCAAAATAAACAAAAATTCACTTTTTTCTTTCATCTTCACACGATCTTGCAAAACAAAAATAGGTTAAGTGCATACAATATAAATATTTTAAACGCAGAGTCTAAGCTTATTTATCAGTGATGTGTTTAGTTTCTTATTTAGAAAATTCATTACATTACATATTTAATAACTTTTGTTATTTATCATTATTGTAATTTTTTCTATACAATAATGGTACAATCCAATTAACAAGTACCCCACAAGAACAAATACTTTTACCAGTAAACAAGGTTGGTATAAAAACCGATTTTTTTTTGAAAAATAAATAAATAAATAAACCGGTTTTTTCGGTGTAAATCGGATTTATTTGGTTTTTATAGCTATTCGTAAGAAAAACAATTTTATTTTAAGAAAATCATGAAGGTTTTATGAAATAATGTTAAGGAATGTTTAGTATTTATATTCAGGCTCGAACTGGCCCGCCTGCCAACCTGCCCGAGGGCAGGTGCGCCCTTCCTACTTTTTAAGATGAAATGCAATGCAAACGCCTTCACTGAAAAAAATAAAAAAAAATAATTAATTTCAATTTTGACATTTTGAATTCAAATTATGTTCTTCGCAATAGCAAGTGTGTATATGCGGCGTGTTTTTTTTGTTTCGAAAATTTTCCTTTGAGCCGCTTTCATTGACGTTATCGTCTAAACTTTTCCGTCTTTTGAGTTTCAATTTCGAAAAATTGCCGGGAAAAGTTCCTTTTATCCCATTCCTTCCCTTCCCGTAATGTTTTCAAAGATGACAAGAGCGTTTTTAAGACTCTTATTAAAAAAAAAAGGAGAAACCTTCGAATCTTCAATCAAATAGACTGCCTATTCCGGAACTTCGATTTCGAAAACGTTCTGGAAGAAAGTTTCGAATCTCATTCTTTCCCTAACGTCATTAAAGATGGATGGCATAAAAGTTGCATAACGTTATTAAAGTTGAATTTCATATAGCTATGTAGCAGTGCATTTTATAACATAATGACCACGTGACATAAATGTCGCCTAGTGAAAAAAATATCACTCAGAAGATGCGAAATCAAACCACTGGGCGACACTTCAGAAATTCCGAATGCACTTATTCATTATTTTTTGTGAATTGCCGTTTTTAGCACTCGATTCGAAAAACTAGTGAAACGTGCCTTCCCCTAAAAGTTAACAAAGATGGCCTACAGTCCAGTTTTTACAATTTCAATGGGAAGTCCACAAAATCTCTCCTCTCCCAAATAAACAAAAATCGTCTAAAATTGTGTTAAAAAAAATTCCGAGAAAAGGTCACCAAAATCTCTCTCTCTCTTCCCCCCCTCCCAACACATCCCAAAAAATAGTCTACAACTGTATTTTTATGACTTGAATTCCAAAAAATTTCCAGGGGAGAGTTCCTCAACCCCCTCTCTCCAATGTCATCGAACACTGTCAAAACTTTTGAATTTTTGGAGCTTCAATTTCGAAAAAAATCACCGGAATTGAAAACTTTTTCGAAAATGTCGTTAATGAGGATTTTCAATTACGTTTTTAGAACTTCAATTCTGAAAAAATTTCGGGGGAGAGCCCTCAATCTCGAGTCCTTCTCCTAACGTGAATGAAGGACCCCAACTACACCCACTCAAATCAACTCACTAACATTATATTTTTGAATGTTCAATATTGAAAAGTTGAGGGTTGACTCCTGACTCCATCCCTTCCCTTTACTCTACCAAAGATGGCTAACCATCGTATTTCAAACCCCCATGTCTTTCTTTCCTTTCCTCATCTTTCAACATAATTCAAAGATCGTCTAAAACAACGTTTTTGGAACTCCTACATCGAAAAGTTTCTGTTGAAAAGTTCTGAACCCCATGTCTTCTGCTACGTCATCAAAGATGGCTTACAATTGCGTTTTTAGGATTTCAATTCCAAAATTTTTTCTGGGGGAAAGCCCCCGAACCCCCTGGTGTTTGGCAATACTAAAGATATCTAAAATTGCGTTTTTGAAGCTATCGTAAAACGACTGAGGAGAACTCATGTATCTCATCTTTCCCTTCAAGAACACAAAGATAGCAAATAATTGTGTTTTCGAAAATATACTCTTAAATTAAAAAAAAAAAAAAAAAAAAAATCCGAAACGGGACCCCCCAAACCTCCTTTCCACTTGTTAACCTCCAAATAGTCTAAAAATGCGTTCCGAACAAAAATTTTCGGGAGAAAGCCTGCAAACACTCCTTCCTTTGCGCGAATATTAAACAAAACTCAATCAACAAACAAATCCAAAACTATCTTCAAATTTTATTTACAAATGCAATTTTAGTATTTCATTATGTTCGATACGTAAACTGGTATAAAGAGATGCCATTTTGGTGCTGCAACCTTTCTTTTATAAGGAAAAAAGTACAATTGAGGACCTGAATAACAACTGAAAGAACTTCACGAGATTTCAAACGAATCAAAAGTTAAAGGGTTTAATTTTGATAATAGATCCAGAATATTAGTAGAAACTTTTTTTCAATTTTTTATTCTTGTGTGTGTGTGATACTCGAAACATTTATGACTTTCATTCAAACTCTTTGAACAAAGCACATTATTCGGAAAAAAAAAACATGCTTCAGTTTTTACAACTTTTTTAAAAATTTTATTTTTATTAGTCTCTTCTCCCCCCTTAATGAATTACTCAACTGCCCCTCTCAACAGGATCGTCTGGATCCGCCACTGATCGCTCCCCTAAAATGATCGTCTATATACTTTCTGCGACCCCCCCCCCCCATTGGAATGCGCCTTCAGAAAATTTGGGGTATGCGCCTTTTTGAGGACCCAGTCCGACCCTGTTTATATTTGTACCTGATTTCTTCGTAATTAATTAAATAATTAAGAATAAAATCTTGTAATTTTATTTCCTCATACTTAGATACTTTTTAGGAGAATAGAGTTTGAAAATCTTTATAAAAAATACAAGGCGTATATGGGTCTTTGTATAAATAATCAAAGCAATAATTTACTGTGATAGTTCAGACATTATTAATTACAAATAACCAAGAATAAATTCTTGCAGATTAATTTCCACATAATCATAGCTATTTACTATAAATAAAAAATAAAGTAAAATTAAAATACGCATTCTTAAACCTGGAAAGCATTTTGTATCTACAAATGAAATGTCTGATGTACATTATACAACTTTAAAAATCAAAAGACCAACGCATATTTTGTTTAAAGATTATAAAAATAAAGTTACAAATTGTAATTTATTTACCTAATGAACCAGTGACAACAATTATAGAAACAAGACAAGTAGGTTTTAAGAAAATCATTATGTTTTCCATTGTAGACATTATTTCTCCTGATTTAATGCAAATTTTTTTTATTGAAAAAAAAAATCGTTTAAATTAAAAGCTTCAGTACAAACTTAAATAAAAATACTCTTTTAACATATTTTAATAATGAAAACTGTCGTAAAAATTAATGTTTATTGATTCTTTCACCATTCATACATGAAACTTCTTTTATTATATTGGGATCAAAAAAGTTCTTTGAAAGGTGAAAATTTGGCATTTTTTTTTTTAAATAAGAGCACAGAGATACATGAATATTTTCTGTTTTCATAATTTATATATATATTTTTTCTTGCTTTGACTTCATCGTCTATCGGGGATGCAAAAAGTGCAGGTATAAGCGCAATTTTATGCCTATACTCCAAGTGTTCTTGGACTTCTTTTTTTTCTCTTGTCATTTAAATATTCTAAAGTTAAGATATTTGTACACTACGTATCGCTCCAATGGTACATAATCTATCTCAGGAAATCTTAAGTAATCAAGCAAATTAGGTGTGCATGAAGTTTTGGTTGAAATATGCTTTTTGGACTATTTTGAAATGCAAAAGACTGAAAAATAATGATAATTAAAAAAATTAAAAAAGAGTTTCTTGAATTTTTTTCCATGTAATTTTAGAGCTTTAATGGTCTGCCTTATATATTCATGTGCCGAATAGGAAAGTTGCATCGATTTAAAAAAAGAAAATAAAAAGAAAATAAAAACTATTTAGCAAACTTGCATTACCTTAAAAAATGTATGATTCTAAATTTATTAAATCTGTAATTTATCTATAGTTACTTTGTAGAAATTAGATCTTACTCTTTGCAATAATATGTAAAATTTATGAAAATATTTGGGGGAAAACAATAAAATTTTTTCAAAAAAAAAAAAAAAAACATTTTTGAAAAAAAAAAAAAAAAAAACACACATGGTTTAAACCACGGTTTAAACCAACATGGTTTAAACCAAACAACCCTGCCAGTAAACAACAAATAATGGTAAGAACAAATACTTACCAGTAAAAATGTTTTGGATAATAAAATTTTGTAAATCTTTTTTTACCAAATTCTCCTTTGCGCGGGTCCGAATTAAATCTGCTCAACTTGCGAACAGGGCCAGCTTCATTTTGGAGTGGAGAGAAAAAAAATTGAATTTCTGAATTTCGAGACGTAGAAGGGATTTTCCTCGCAAGAGTGAAAAAGAGCAAAAACATTTTATTACAACTCCTGTGGAATATCACTATATTGCTAGGGCTGAGCGATATCAGAATTTTAATACCGCGATATATTGCTCTCAAAATATTGATATTTTCAATGCATCGAGGTCGTTAAATTCAACATTTTATGAGGGGGGGGGGGGGACTGCAAAGCCTATTTTCATTGAACTGTTTAAAAAAGAAAAAAATAATGATTTTTTTTGTTTCAAGATTTTGGAAGATGTGTTGTTACTATTTAAAGTCCTCCCAAAACTGGGGAGGGGGCATTGCCCCCTATGCATCCATTTCCTATAAATCCACCCATTAATAAAAAAAGAAGAAAAAAAAATGATTTTTTAAAAAAATTTTTGGAAAATGTGTTGTTACTATATAAAGTCCTCCCAAAACTGGGGGGGGGGGGGCATTGCCCCCTCTGACCCCCCATAAATTCGCCCATGCATGAATGTTTTCAAATGAAAAACTTAGCGTTGAGGCAATCTTTGGTGATGGAAAAAGTGCGGGGGCAGTCGCCCCCCCTCCTGAATCGCCGCCACTGATTCTTTCCAATAGACGAGTCAAATAAGATTGTGAAGCAATCTTCGGGGGTTGGTGAGGGCAAAGCCCCCTAGTGCTTAAAAAAAAATAAAAATAATATTTTTTTTCTTCTCTCGGCTTTTCTCTCTGATTGCAGTTTTTGAAATAAAGTACCCTGGGTCAACATATTACCAGAACTAATAAGTACTTTAAAAATGATTGTTTTATAATTTGTTACTGGGACGGTTGCCCCCCCCCCCCCCCCCGAATTGCTACCACTGCCTCCTTACATTTTGCGCTGGTTATGTCCATGTCGTTTTCACATTTTTCAAAAACCACTTCAACATGCCACTACAATAAAAACAAATGATTTTTATTGTATTTGCGATAAAAAGAATAAAAATAATTACTTTACCTTTGATTATTTCACTTGCCAGTAAAACTTGCTTGGCATTTTCTTCTGAAATCATATTTAAAGAAATCGTCAACGAACTTGTCCCGACGCCTAAAATGATTCTATAAATGGGACCATTGACTTCACGAAGAATTTCATGTGAGGTGTTTTCGCAGAAGCAGATCGCGTCATTTCCATCAGCAATCTGATGTAAAATTTTCCCCTTATCGTCTGAAATACTTCTATGATTAAAATAAATCGTGTTCGTAGATAAAGAATTTGTATTCAAACAAACTAGTAAAATACTGTCTATGAAACGATTAGCAGAGAACTCACATCCAGAAGCAGTGGCGCCGACTCCATGGGACTTGAGGGGGCCCGAGCCCCCTCAAAAATATTTTTGAGGGGCAGAGCCCCCCCAATAAATAAAGAAAATTATAAGTTACATTATGCTTTCTAAACTCATAAATTTATCTTTTATTTTCCTTGTTTGAAGATAGTTTACCTTGTAAAATATATTCAGTAATGAGTTAAAACAAATAATTATTACGGTTGTGTAAGCAGGTTAACTGAAAACGAGTGGTGCGAATGATGATAGTGTTACAGTGCTGCGAGTACTGTAAAAATTTGTCCCAGTGCGCGAACTTACGGGTCAAGTCTGTTGCCGGTGGGCAGCGCTGCGGCGCGGTCACCTAAGTGTTGTTGATCTGGAAAAATATATATGAGAGTTTGATTTGTATATAAAATGGGAGGCGTGATAGTTTTGAATGGTATACGCCCAAAATGTCGCGGCCAAAATGTCGCGGGTCAAAATGTCGCGGCCAAAATGTCGCCGGTCCAAAATGTCGCCGTCCCAAAATGTCGCCGGTCCAAAATGTCGCCGGCCCAAAATGTCGCCAGTCCAAAATGTCGCCAGTTCACAATGTCGCCGGCCCAAAATGTCGCCGGTCCAAAATATCGCCGGTCCAAAATGTCGCCGGCCCAAAATGTCGCCAGTCCAAAATGTCGCCAGTCCAAAATGTCGCCGGCCCAAAATTCGCTAGTTCAATTGGTACGAAAAATTTAAATGTACGTCGATGCTTTTCAGCATAAAAGTTGCGAAAGAATTTTAATTGCCTTTCAAGGTAAGTTCCTTCAAAAATTCCAAACGTTTTCTCCTGTCTTAATTCGTAAACATCAGATTAATTCCAGAAAATTAATAGTTTTCAGAAAAAGATACGTTTTTCTGTATACTATTACAAACGTAAACATGCGAAAGGCTGCTGCAACGGATTTCTCTTTCTCGTTTAATCTGATTAATAATAATACTCAAGATGTAACGCAAATGATCAAGATGTAACGCAAGGATTCAGACAAAAAATTGGTATAGAAGTAAAACTAAACTGTTCTAAAGGCGAATGAAAGAAAAGTGAGGCGCGATGTGAATATGGCAAGAGAATAGGCGGTTTGTATTTTTTGGCGTAATGAAGTAAAAACAAATAACTCCTTCACTCTAGCATATTATTACCTTAGCGACAAGTCAGTCATTTAGGGGATCAGGCGGAATGGCCCCCGACTTTGAATTTTTTTTTAAATATATACAAGTGGAAGTGGTTTTTATAGCAATCCTATGAAATTTGCATTGGTTATATGCCCGTTATCCTCCCTCTCCCCTTTCACTGGAAAAATTCGAAATCACGGGCCAGGGTGGAAATAAAGTAGAAAGGTATCTTAATGAAATTTAATTTTCTCATAGATTTTTTAACATCACCCTAAGAACTGTAAAAAAAAAAAAAACTGTACGTTTTCAGTGAGATATACGTTGGTTAAAGTAAGATCAAAACTGTTCTGAGACTTTTTCTGGAAATGAAACTGAAGAAGTTTAACAAGACTGCTCGAGACCTTCCTCTGAGAGGACATTTGTATGTCCTTTGCGACCGGGATTTTGGGACAGTAAAACAAATGTTTAACAAAGATGACAGATTATTGCCGTGGAAACTCCCATGTCTTATGAGTAAAGTTCTGAAATTACGTCGAAATGTTCACCGTCAAATCTTTTGAAATCAATGAAACCCGTAACTGCTAAAACAAGTGTCTTTCACTCAGATTTTTGAAAAACGACTCTACGCGATGACAAATGTTTTCAATTCTCAACATTCATGAAATTTATATATTCGATAGAACATCAAGGGGGACAATTTCAGAACAGCTATTTTATTAGAGGTTTTCAAGAGGATACTTTCATGCTTGCGAAGTAGCGCTTGTCAGCTGAATCACATTTTCCAATTTTAAATAGAAAAGAAAAAATTTCATAATGTAGGGTGAAATAACTGATATCAATGAGATTATTCAGATCAGTTTTGACCTAGACTTATTTTTAAAATGAGTTTCAAAAAGTAATAGTTCCAGCTCAATATAGCTTGGTAATTCAGAAAGAAAAGAATACTGATAATAATAATAACAAACAAATAAGTTTTTCCCTCTCAGAAAAAATTGCTGTTTTAATTATTGAATTTTTACTACGCAAATTGTATAAGAATGCAAACTCAGTTTTTATTTAACACCCACGCTAGTTAAAGTACTACAATAATGAGAGGAATACACGGCTAATTTAGGTTTTATTGGTATCTTGCTCAACCTCTCATATTTAAATTCAGTATATTTTTCATTGTTTATTTAATTACACTGACTCACGTAAACAATTACGAAACTCAACTTAGAACGAAAATAAGGCTTGTTTTCGTTTAATTTCACTTGCATACTACATTTTTGTATGAATCCTCGCATTACTTCTTGAGATATAGCAGTCACATAAAACGATAAAAATTATTCGGTGATCTATCCTTTTGGGATGACTGAATCCAAAAATAAATGAGCAACTCGCCCTTTAAGATATATCTGTAGACCAAATTTTGTCTTAACCCTTGTACAGTAGACCCTCGTTTTACGCGGGTGTTATGTTTCACGGAAATGCTGCGTAAATCGAAACCGCGTAAATTGAGACCTAATATTAGTGTCAAAATAGGAATTAGGTTCCGTAGATTAAAAAAAATACTTCATTCTAGTGATGACTAATTGTATAATAAGTTTAATGTGTACTTATATCAATTTTTATGCACAATATGCGTAAAGAAAACAAACTAATTTCGTGTTCTGTTTATGAAGAAGAGCTGACTATGATAGTTTTTTGGTAGTCATTAAGAATTTTTCCTCCAATTCTTTGCTTAGCATTAACTCATCCATGATCACTTGCGTCATTTCCATGATAGAATCTTCTTTCACTAACAAATCAGAAAGATCATTCCTATTGTCTACGGATGGTTCGAAAATTTTCAATGTGAGCGTTTTTGGTTCTGTGTCACCGGAGTCGGTATCCGCGTTGGTTTTGACCTCCTTTGTCACTCCTAAAAGCTCTTCTTCCAGTGAGTTCTGAACTGTGTGAGTTTAATCACTTTACTTCTGATGGAAAAAGCTCTGGAACCAATCGCATAAAATGTCTCCAAGGACCCAAGTTCGATTATTAGCACGCCAAAATGCAGTTAGTTACGTATAATCTGCAATCGTTAGGAGCTTGGGTTTTGAAAGAGAGGAAAATGTTACCTGTTTGCATTGCCGCATCTGCGTAAAACCGAAACTCATCTGCGTAAATAAAATAAAGGTATCAAATCTTCAACCGCGTATAATCGAAACCGCGTAAAATAAACCCGCTGAAAACGAGGGTCTACTGTATTACTTTTTGAGATATATCAATCACAGATAATAAAAAAGAAAGGAAAAAACATTCGATTGCTCCACCCTCTGGTGTTATTGAGCCCAAAATCTGTCCCCCTGCTGTTTCCTAACATTTTATTTGATTCCATTCATCATTTTTTGAGCAATGACAGTCACGCATATCGATGAAAACGTTCAGTTACTCCACTATCTTGAACGAATTGACGCAAAAAAAACCACGCAGCCCTAAATCATATATGGGTACTTGCGGGTATCGTTCGAATTCTTACTACAGGTTTTGACGTAGAATGGCCCCAAAAAATCGGTCACGGTCACATACAAACGCACACTATTCTTGAAGAAGAGTTTAAAATAATTTATCGAACGTCAGAACTGAACGCCGTCAGAACGTTTTACAGTTGGTTGATAGCGAGTCACAAGAAATAAGATAACGTAACGCTTGTATTCTATTTGTTTGCTGAAAAACAGCCGAGAGTTGCGAATCAAAACGGAATAATCTTTTTAGAATTTATCAAGAAACTCAGTTAGTCCAGTCCCATTTTTAACGGAGACATTCATTAAAGGCAGTAATCATTTATTCTGCAAATTTGGTGTTAAACAGCATTTTTGTACATTTGCATTTTTCTTACCAACTGAGTGAGCGAATTTTGGTTCTACGACATTTTGGACAGGCGACATTTTGGCCCGGCGACATTTTGGATCGGCAATATTTTGACCCGGCGACATTTTGGACAGGCGACATTTTGGCCCGGCGACATTTTGGACCGGCGACATTTCGGCCCGGCGACATTTTGGACAAGCGACATTTTGGCCCGGCGACATTTTGGACTGGCGACATTTTGGCCTGGCGACATTTTGGACAAGCGACATTTTGGCCCAGCGACATTTTGGACCAGCGACATTTTGGCCGCGACATTTTGTCCCGCGACATTTCTGTGGCGACATTTTGACCCCAAACCGTTTTGAATACTTTTGGAAATCGTGTTTAAAAGAAAACCTTCACAAAATGACGATCCTTCCCTTCCTCATTATATTTCATTCGACGTGTACCAAAGAAGTATGAAAACAATGAAGGCAGCTTACCGCACACTTTCAAAATCCCAAAGGAAAACATTTGACTCGCGCTACTTATGCGAAATAGCTATAACACGATTTTTTCTCCAGTATTCAGACCTAACGCGAATTCCTCACCGCAACACGAAAATTCTCGGAAGGGAATCGTGGTGTGTTCGTATCAGCTTTGTTATTGGTTACTAAAAATTTTTTTTTCATGAATGGATCTTTATCCTTTTAGCATCGCTGAGAGTAGAAGTTCCCTTTTCATTTTAAATGCGAAAGTTAATGAAATATAATGACACGTAAGAGCGCTGTTTCATCTAAAGTTTGTGAAGATAAAAAGAGACAGTTTCATGACAATTAAAGAAAAGCTAGAGCTTCTTGAAAAGCTGATGGTCAGCTAAAAAATGCGTTGAAGGTAGCACGAGAATTAGGTATGAGTGATTCTTCCGTATATACAATTACAAGTCAAGAAAAGGAAATCCGTAAAAATTCACCGAGTAGTGTCTTGCAAAAATTTAAGAAAATGGAAACTGCTCATGTATTGTGTACGAATATCATTAATTGATCGACTGTGTACAGTACAACTAAAGATGCATTTGCTTTTCTTACTATATACTGTGTCTACCGTTTACCGGTTTATTTTTTCTTTCTTTCCCATTAATCATTGATTTTGTACATCGTAGCAGTATTTTGTGTTGAATGAAACGTTTTTTTTAAATACAAGTAAACATTCAGTTCTTTATGTAAGAGACAGTAAGTTAGTTAAGAGATGGTTTTTAACAGTTTGAGGGGGTGTTTACAAGTGTCTAAAATAATTGGATACGTTTATAAAAAATTTTACACATACCCTTTTCCACAACGCGAAAATTCGACCTACGCGAGAGGTCTTGGAATGCATCCCTCGCGTAAGACGGGAGTTGACTGTACTACAAGGCAATATACATTGAGGTTTGTAAAATGGTGCAATTTTGCATTATTGGGCGATTTGCATCAACTGGACGCACACAGGTCATTGCAGTTGAACAAGAGTGCTTGCTTTTATTAAACAGAGGTGAAAGAGAAGAGAACATTTTGAAAAATCAACTGAGTTTTTCAAAAATGACCTAGACATTGAGAGACTGCGTTTACACTTGAATATGTTAGCCGATATCACTAATGTAAAAACAACTGGTCTTAAAAAGCATGCGTAAATTAAATTTCCTTTTTACAAAAATACTGTGTGTGTTTGTATTTATTTCTTCCGTTTTTCGAAGCCAAAAAATATGTGTCGGGCTTGTCGAGTTTTCGAGGTTCTAATGTTGATTATATGATTTTAAAAAAACTTTAAAACTCACTATTTTTCATCTCAAATTTAGAAAATTTCCTGCGGCATGCCCCCTTTCCCCCGATATTTTTTAAGTCGGCGTCTCTGGCAGTGCCCTTCAATGCAAGTCAAGCGCCCTACCTTTTCCATGCCTAGCTACGGCACTGCATGACTCCCCATAAAATAGAACAAAAAATGTCTCGTACTAAGACAAGTGACATGATCTAGTTGAACCAGAAAAATTTGTATATTAATTTTTGGATTGTTTTACTTTGAAAACGCCATGCCACATACTGTTTGTTTTTTAAATTATACACACCAGAAAATATGTAAATTGGCATTTTCAAGGCACAACAATCGACCTTTATTTGGGGGGGGGGGGAACCTCCATGGGATTACATAACCCCCTAAACCCCCGGTGATGACCTGGCCAGCCCCCCCAATGATTTTTGCAAGTCGGCGCCCCTGTCCAGAAGCATGCAGGATCAGTTCCCAAGACTTATTGGAAAACTGAAAATCGGGACTGTGAATTGGTTGATCTTTATTTTCAGTTCTGCTTTGCACAAAAACTATTTTCCACATAAGTGATATGCGTAAATATCTTTTTTTTAACAAATTGCGAGGTCGACGAAACAGAAAACGAATCTTTCTTTTCAATATCCATTGTGACCGCAAAATACCATAACACAACTGACACGCTTGCAGTACCTTAATAATACCAGTAGGCAGAAGAAAGAAGTGAAATAAAGGGAGAATCCGTTTCTCAAAGAAAGAAAGACCTTCCGGCTAGAGATCTGCGGCGACAGAAAGCTGCTTGATATTTTTTTATCTTTCGTTTTTATGATACTGATGCCAAAAAACCCAACCTTTCATGAAACTTATTCTCACTCAATTCATAAATGACAAATTTGTTGGCTCATTTATTTTCTATCTTTGAATTTTGTGCATTTTTTTTCTGTACAAGTGAAAACGATCGAATGTCACTTCACTTACTACTTATTTCAATCACCGATTTTGAAAAGAATCCTGGGAATTTCCAAAGCAGTGTTTATGGTTTTTTTATTCTCACTCACTATATTATTCGCTTGAAAATTTGTGAATTATTTTTCGGATGTAATTCATTGCTCTTTTTAATCAAGATATTTGCAAGCGAGAGCAAGACAGCAGATCAAGACATGAATCAAAACTTTCAAGGAAAAAAAAAATTTAAAATTTTTTTCTTTTACAGTTCAATTGAGACTTTTCAGCTGATTTACATTATTTACGCACATGGGGAGTTGATTAGAAGTATACTCCACGTAAAAAAATAAAGAAACTTGGATCAAACCCGCTTGTTCATCATGCGATGTGTAATTAAAAAAAAACATACAAGCATTTGTTCATTCAGTTTAGTTCTTTGCGGACTTATTATGAATTTTTTGTACAGTATGCTGTGGGTAACAAATTTTTTTTGTCTGTATATCTGTAAGTGTTCAACGTAAGTTGGTTTTATACCTCGAAACAATCGGATCAAAATTTTTTATTTTCTCTTGTTAAAAGTAGACTTGCCAGATTTCTGAACTGTTCAACAGGGACAGGAATTTTTTCTCCCCCCCCCCAGCGTCACTAATATTCAAAGGGTTACACTCCTGTGGCTGATTTTTGAAATGTTTTATAGGGCAGTTTTTTATTAAAGCTATAAATGAATGGTTATAAATTCTAAACATAAAACAGGGGAAATAAAAAAATGACATAAGCAGATAAAATTTGAACATTTCACTTCTCAGATGTAGATATTTACGATTTATTTTAGTTAGAAAAAGCACTTTAAATCTTTACTAATAATAAAGCAGAAAGTCTCTCTGTCCGGAGGATGTCTGTAGGATGTCTGTAGGATGTCTGTGACGCGCATAGCGCCTAAACCGTTCGACCGATTTTCATGAAATTTGGTACAAAGTTAGTATGTAGCATGGGGGTGTGCACCTCGAAGCGATTTTTCGAAAATTCGATGTGGTTCTTTTTTTATTCCAATTTTAAGAAAAAAAACTATCATAAATTACGAAATTATCATAACGTGGAACCGTAACATGGGCACAAGCCAATTGGCGAGATACGAAATTATCATAACGTGGAACTGTAACGTCGGTACAGGCCAATTGGCGAGAAAATTCACCATACATTATTTGTAAATATACAAACGAACCAAATGACCTTTAATTTTTCTATTACGGGCGAAGCCGTGCGGGTGCCACTAGTGAGGAATAAAATATTTAACAATATTTACATATATTTTTCATTTTTTAGGACTTCTTCATATAGTTTTTTTTTTTTTTTTTTTGGTTTTAATGTTGTAAAAATCCTCACACACATATCCTGTATTGTTTTTAAAAGTCAATATTACAAATGATAAAGTAATTAACTTAAATATTCCTTTACAGTTAATTATTTTTAAAGCTTTTTGGTCATCTGTAATCAAATTTATCTTTTTCCGGGACGTGAAGTAAACCGGCCAGGACACCGGGATTTTGTCTGAAAACTGGGACTATCTCGGTCAAACCGGGACGTCTGTTAAAAGTATCAATTCTAATTTGTCTTTGTTTGTATTTGTAGATTTATCTCGACTTTTTAAATGTTTTCTTAAGCATCACAAAAATAACTAATTGGACTATTATGCAGAGGCGCAACGATAAGAGGCCACTGTCACCTCCAAAAAATTTCCTTACTCGTCAAACTTTGCCCGACGATTCGGCAAAATTATCATCATTCGGCCAAATTTCGTGTTCCATTCGGCAGATTGGGACTTTAAGCCCTACCAAAAAGCGCGCATTGAAATTTTTAGGGGAGATTGTTTTCAGAGGAATTTTTCTCATTGGTGGGGGTCTCCGCGATATTGAGGGGGGTGCTCCCTTGTCCTCAGGGGGGAAACCCCTGTATACTTACGATTCTCACTGTTATTTTATTCTGTAAAATACTGCTTTAACATTCATGTTAATTTTTTCTACTAGAAGAATTATTCTGTGGTCAAAATCTAAAGCAAAAATTGATATTTTCTGTCAAGTATTTCCCTTAAAAAAAACGGAAGCACACTATTTTAAAAATTACAATTCAATTTGCCTTGCTTGCCCCCTCCCCCCCCCCGGACACAGTGTTTGTGCACCCTCACTGATTTTCAAAACCCGGCGCCATTGATGTCTATGATCAATATGTTCTGGTGGGGGAAAGTGGTCAATGGGGTAAAGTGGTCATAGTCAAATAAATGGTTATAGCTAGGAAATAAATGTTCGAATAAATAAATGTGAAAATTTTATTTTAGAGTAGGGCAGTTGGAACCTACATTTTGAATACGAAATTTTACAACTGGTAAAATTTTATGTGGTAAAAAAAAATATTTTGTGTAAACATGAAAATTTTTAAATTCTAAACACCTCTTTTAACTTCCTTCAGAAACTTTGTTTGTTAGAATTATGAACAGATTGACTGCACAGGAAGCTTCCTGCATGTCTCAAAAACTCTTACTCACTAGCAGTTAGTTGTATCTATTTTAGGTAATTTTTTAGAATAATTTAAGTAAGATGGGGTAAAGTGGTCATAATATTAGGCTTAACGAATTTTGTTCTTCTAATGTCACTTAATTTTTAAGTATAAAGGCAGATACAGATTAAATATTAATTTTACTTAATATGTATTGTTTTTACAGTAAACGGAGTTAAACGTAAGAGTATATACGTATACATACGCATATATACTCGTGTAGGTACGTACATAGACGTATTCACATAAATGTGCCAATAAATACGTATATGGGTATCTGCAAGTATTTTTTATCCGTACATCTATACATTCTACTATACACATATACGCTCGCTTATACTCGTATATGTACAAACACTTATATACTCAGGTAGACACGTACATACGCGTACGTACTCGAGTAGACACTTGCATACAAGCTCAAAAAATACAAGTGTACAGAGTGAGTTTAAACTCTTGAGCAAATTATTAAAAGGTGTTAGTGGGGGAGGATAAGAAGCAAGAATCATATAAGGAACATATGATCACAAACACAATGCTGATGCGCTACATGCACACAAAGGCAGAAACTGACGGATGCAAAAAAAAAAAAAAAAAAAAAAAAAAAATCTCAAATTTATTACACAAAGACAATTTCACAACATTTTAGGTCTCAAGAAAGTTTTAAAGCAATTGATGAAATTTGCGGCCTGCAGCTGTAATACATGCGTCGCTTTATTTAGACTTTTAAAAAACTTTTATCAGCTGCCGACCCTTTGTTGCGATGCGTGTATTAGAAATACTACAGGCCGTAACTTTTAACAACTGCTCTAAATATTTCTTAAAAACTTCAATGTTAGGTGAAATAATCTTTGTGCAACAAATTTGTGCCCTGTTTTGCATCCATCAGTTTCTGACTTTGTGTGCATGTAGCGCGTCAGTGATTATAACTTCCTTATGATTCTTTGCTTCTTATCTTCCGCTCTCCCAACCTTTGATTTTTGCCCAAGAGTTTAGATTCACTGTGTAGGCCAACATGTATATAAGCGTATATTCTCTTGTATACATACATGTACTGGTGTATACACGTAAATGTACGTTTATACGTCTAGACAGGTATATAATCGTGTTATCACGTGTACATGCGTATATACTCGTGCTTCCATATTATATATACGTGAGTAGACACGTACAAAGTCGCGCTGAATGTATCCACAAATTAACTCGTGTTTTCCCCGTTTATGTATGTATGTACACTTACTGTCTGACCATCGATTACATGGAAGGGCTAATATCCGGTTTATAGGCGGAAATGGACGTATCTATTAGTTTATAGGCATGTTAGTTGGTTTGTTACAGATGTGCACTTTTGCTTCTCTATTATTTAGCCTTAGTTTTGTAAAAATGAAAATTTGCTCTCAGCAACATCTTTTTATCTTAAAGTATATTCGATCTATATTCTCACGTCAAAAATGAACTGATTTATTTATTCACAGCAAAGTTTTAGCTTACCATTTTGCTTTTACGTTCCTGAATGAAATGAAAATATTTCCTTCTCTTTTTGTTGTTTCCATGGTAACTATTTTTGTTTTCCCTTATTTTATTTTAGCGAATGCAATAAATGAATAAGGCACTAGTGACATTATAAGACGCGTGCATCAAAATCCCATCATTATTTTCCCTTCTCCCCTGCTAGGTTCATTCAGATGGAATAGTTTTTACTTGGCAGATGGCCAAATTACATACAATCCGCGGTGAAACAATATATATGCGTATATACTTTAACTATACACATATATACTCAAGTATGAACGTATTTTCTCGAGATACAAGTGCATACGCGCATATGATGCTCGTTTATATGCGTATATACTCGTATATACACGTGACACATATATACATGTGACACGTATGTACTCGTGTAGACACGTATGCACTTCTGTAGGTAATCACGTATACATGCTTATATACTTGTATATACACGTACAGTGGCTCCCAAAAGTGTTCGTACACTTTGAAATTTTTAGTAAAACCAAAATAACTCGAAACTGAATTCGATTATGAAGTTCAATATTTTTTCACGTCATCACTATGTCATTCTAAATACAACCCATTGGTTTTTTCAAAATATTGACGGATCTTCTTTTTGAAATGGGTCAGAAAACGAAGAGACAGAGAAATAACACGCCACAAAAGTCATCGTACACTCAAATATTTTCGAATAAATTCATTATTAAAATTATCGTATGCCGTTGTATTAATATTTTGCATTTTGTTGACCCTTATAAGTCATTTGGCTTTAATTTTTTGTTTATTTATTCCTTAATATTGTGCTTATTACTGTAAAATGGCTGGTATTCGTAAAAAACCGCAAACACCATTTAAATTTTTTTTCCCCACAGTAGTAGTAAATTGGTTTGAAATGCCTCTAAATTAGTTAATTTATTTGTTTGTATAGGAAAGTGCTTAATAAAATGCTTTAAAGAAAGGAATCGAACCGAAAACAAGATAAGAAAAGGTCAACCGACAATGTTGACAAATCGTGATCGGAGATTTAAAGTTAAAAAAATTATGAAAAATACACATTTGAGTGCTGTAAAAGTTTCTAAAGAGTTAAATGAAACATTTTACATTTAATTTTCGCCTAAAATTGTTTTCCAAGTTCTCTGATTAGCTGAATTAAATGGGACCTCTTCCCGCAGAAATTTTCTTAGTCGTGCGAAAAACAGAAAGCTTACGCTTTTCGTCGCAAAATCAATGATAAATAAGCTAAAAACGTTTTAGAATCACGTCTTACTTACAGATAAAAACTAATTCAACATTTTTGGTTAAATTGTTTTATAACTGTAAGTAGAAGAAAAAATTAGGAACTTAATCTTAAGAAATTATTTGAATCAGTTAATCAGGACGGTGGAGGTGTACTAGTGTGAGGGTGCATATTAGCATCAGGACTTGGTAGTTTGTAATTTTTTGATGAAATAATGAATCATGCAGTTCCTTTAAATATTTTAAAAACCAATTTTGAACTCTTAGCCAAAAATTTGGTTATTGGAAACAACTTTTTTTTTAAAATCAAAATAACGATAAGAAGCACACGGTTTTCAACGTTTGCGTTTAGTGCCTCGAAAATTGTCCTAAAATTTCGAAAATACCCCCTCAATCTCCAGATTTTAACTTAATGTAACGTATTTAGAGATATCTGGATGCTAAATTACAAAAATAGGGCTTTAAAACGAAAACAGAGCTAGAAACATTAAGACTCGATGTGTGGTTGAACACTTACTCAGAAATTACGCAAAAAATAAAAAGAAAAGAAATGAAACTTATTCGCAGACGTTTAAAAGGTGCTATGAATACTGTATGATATTCTACTAATTAATAACTTAATCAAAAGTTAGATTATTCAATAATATATAGACATTTTATAAAGTGTACGAAGACTTTTGTGAGATAAAATATCCGGTACTTTTTGGTTTTTGATTTTAAAAAAAATAAGTTTTAATATTTTGTAAAAACTTTTCATGTAGTTTTATTAAAAATTGATCATAGATCTTATAATTAAATACCTATTCCGAAATCTTAATTCTAACCAATGGATTGGGGCCTGTTTCGTTGAAAGTCGTAGGTGTACGAAGACTTTTGGGAGCCACTGTACATACTTGAGTAGGTACCCGCATGCATCTGATGTATACATGTATCTACTCATATAGGAATGTGTTCACTCGTGTATAACACTACACGTATATATCCGTGTATACACGCATGTATTCGTGAATATACTTGTAACTATAAAACAACCAAAATATACAAGTATTAGGGTTATTTATAATGGTTTTCAATCACTTAAAATTTTTTTTTTTTTTTTTTTGAAAAACATAATTGTGATCCCCCAAATGCTTTCCTAACACGGAATTATTGTATTTTCATATTAAGGACACTCAGACGACGACAAATACAAAAATTCTCGTAAATACCAGATATGGTAAACGACTTAACAAGTTTTCTTATCGCGGTCTTAGGCTTCAGAGAAAATCCCGGTGTCCTGGCCGATTTACTTCACGTCCCTGTAAAAGACAAATTTAATTACATATAACCAAAAAAGTCTAAAAATGATTAACTATGAAGGATTATCAGGATATTTACTTTGTCATTTCTGTACTTCAGAGACAGACTGACGTAATTGCAAAAATTGCGATTTTCTGTTTATCACTGCGTTGTATGTGGAATCGTAGTCCGCATCGAGTCATCCAAACACTAATCCCAAGAAAAACGAGCTGATGTGTGCACCACATGACTTCTTTTTACTCTAATTAAATGTCATTTCCCCATTACTGGCAATTTTAATGCGATTCAATAGTTTCCTCTCTCAATATCACCAACAGTGGCCAAATTGAAACAGATTAAAATAAAATAAAAAAATCATCAAATTTGTCGCCAAGTTGGCGACAAACCTTGGCGACCAAAAAACTGGCGATATATCGCCAAGTGCCCGCCAAATAATAGCACCACTTGAGTTTACATCGAAATTAACAAAGATTTCCCCCCTAAAAAGGGCAAAAGACCCCTTTAGAAACACTCGAATGCAAACAAAAGGGAAGGTGCACAACTAGACCCCACTAGGTGTCTACGTACCAAATTTCAACTTTCTAGGACTTACGGTTCTTGAGTTATGCGACATATATACGCACATCCGCACATACGCACATACATACATACGTACATACAGACGTCACGAGAAAGTTCGTTGTAACTAACTCGGGAATCGTCATTACGGATATTTCGCGTGTCTATAGGTTCTTAGGCACTTACCACGTGTGGTCGAGTCGAAAAAAAAAAAAAAAAAAACCCCTCAGTATTCATTCGGTGGTGAGTAAAATGGAAATTAATGTCGATTTTTGAGTAAAACACTTTTCGCGAATACAATACTTCCTTTTTTGTAAAAGGAAGTAAAAAATCCTGTTACTATTTACCAGTGTTAAAATAGAGTGCGTCATATTCTTTGCATTCGCCAGACAAATGTTAAGTAGCGATTATGTGACTTATGTTAGTCTGGCTCTGAGGTACAGATTTGTAACATTGAACTGTAAAATTAATACCGGATTAGCCTGTGAGGATTTTTAGAGAAATTAACTCCAAAATATCAATATGTAGGAAATAAAATGTTTAATGTATTTGCTTGCGTCATGTATTATTAATTTCTCCTGCTTTAGGCTTATAATTAGTAACGCTTTATTCATAGCAATGAGAATGGTCTACCCTCTAAAACACTCTAAAACCTAACCAGGGTTGAGTACTCTTTTGAATACTCGCTACGTTGGCGACAGGGAGGGGGGTGGTGGAGGGGGTGTATTCAGGGGTGCCTAGTCCCCTTCGAGCGAGGGCACATTCCCCTAAAATCGCGAAGACCCCCCAAAAGCAAGAGCCCCCCTAATACAGAGAAAAACCCTCAAAACACCCCCCTAAAAATTCCACTGAAGCAGTCTGCGCCATGACCCCCCCCCCCCAGGTGGGCAACTCTGATGTATTCCGGTGTCCCGGTTGAACCTTTCAGAAATCTGGCATGCCCATCTTTTAGTAAACACCGCACAACCAAATCTCAATCCTGAAGTCTGGATTGGATATTTCCAAGCAGGTTTGCCATATTCTCAAGATAGCAAAAAACCCAAAATATCAAGAAAATAGCCCGAGCTAATACAAGGTCAACCAATTTCAGTTGATCACATTATTTTCAAATCAGCTACTTTTCACTAAAATATATAGCGAACTTTACCCATTCCGCATCAGCACACGGCGCCAGCGCTCGTCTCGCAGAATCGGGGTTTGGGGGGGGGGATACCGTTAAATTCCACATTAGTATTTTCTGAACGAATTCCTCTTTCATGCAAACTGATAAAGCATATAAGTTTTTTAAAAAAAAGTTTGTTTTTTGCTGGATTTTCGAACATGAAATGAAAACAAAACTTTCATAGTAAATACCTTCGAGACAAAGATAAAGAGAGCATAGGTAATAATAAACACTAATAATTTTGAGACCCAATGAAAATTTCGAGATCAAGAAATATTCGTATTCTAAGACTTGGAGTTATCGAGAGTTGTTTGTATTTATGTTTAGCAAGCCCAACTTGATATAATCTCAGTGCTACAGAAAAAAAAGAGAAAATTTTATCACACAGTGTTATTAATTATTTCATTTTTTCAATTTATTTATCACACAGTGTTATTATTCTTCATTCAGTTCCTGAGGCTACTTTAAGTAACATTCGTAGCCAATTTTGTTTTGTTTTTTGCAGAACAGCTGTCAAAAGAGCACTTAAGAAATGTGTTAAATGGCTAAATGTAAATGCGAAATTACTTTTCGCACTTACATTTAGCCATTTTACACATTTCCAATGATGGTTACACATCAAATGAGGGTAGACTTGCATAGTTCGAGAGTTAACATATCAAGAGTATTTAATAATAGCCCAGTCAATGAAGGTAAAAAAATAGGCTTTGTCGCAACTAATTTAGGGAAAGCTGAATTTTTGCAGGATGTTAGCAAATAAAGTATACACTAAAAAAATACAAAGTCCCGACCCCCACCCCTCTTGCTCCCCCCCCCCGAAACATTGCAAGAGCAGTACTATGATTATACGCTTTTCGAGTCGCAACTAATTAGGGGAAAGCTGAATTTTGACAGGTTGTTAGTACATAAAGTATACACTAAAAAGCCACAAAGTCCCGACCCCCACCCCTCTTGCTTTCCTCCCACCCCCTCCGAAACATTGCAATAGCAGTACTATGATTATACGCTTTTTGTATCGCAACTAATTAGGGGAAAGCTGAATTTTGGCAGGATGTTGGTACATAAAGTATACACTAAAAAAAACCACAAAGTCCCGACCCCCCTCCGAATTCTTGCCCCCCCCCCCCATCTGCTCCAAAACACTGCAAGAGCAGTACTATGATTATACTCTTTTCGTGTCGCAACTAATTAAGAAAAAGCTGAATTTTGGCAGGACGTTAGTAAATAAAGAAAACACTAAAAAAACACAAAGTCCCGACCCCTACCTCTCTTGCTTTCCTCCTCACCCTCTCCGAAACACTTAGACCATCAAGAGCTGTACTATGATTATACGCTTTTCTTTTCGCAACTAATTAAGATAAAGCTGAATTTTTGCACGATGTTAGTACATAAAGTGTACAATAAAACCTTGATAGTCCCGACCCCAACCCCTCTTGCTGCTCCCCCCCTCCTTTCAAAACATTGCACACTGATCAGTTCAGTACTATGGTTATACCCGTACAGCTTGAAAATTTATGATGTTACCGGAATGTTCCTTTTTTTATTTCACTCCTAACAATATTATAAACCAGTGGGGCCCAACCTAAGGTCAAGGTGCCGTGTCCGGCTCGCGAATCTGATCCGTGTTGCCCGTTGATTGGTGAAATGTTACAACTCGAAGAACACGATTAATGACAGTGTTACAAATTGTTAGCCAAATATTTAGAAATTGGTTTCTGAAAACATTGTTGGGGACCACTGTTATACACAAATTCTGAAACATATACTTTTTATGTAGATAGCTCAGTTTCACCATTTTACCAACTTAATCATATGCAGAAAACTCACAACAAAAACCAAAAAGTATAACTTCAATAAATTAATAGCTTTTTATCATTACGTCTTGGAAAGAAATGTTTGAACAAAATTTATAGATAATAATTAGATAATAATATGATAATAATTATTTTCTTGAAATAGATCAACAATGTAATGACACTCACTTAAAGTTTTTACTACCATAATGCAATTATTTGTTACAAAAGTTTATAATTCGCTTGTGTCGGCGATAGTCTACAAAATAATGTTAATGCTGGTCTAACCATATAAGCTTTAAATAAATCAGGAACAGTATATTTTAACTGAGATTATTTTCTAGCAGCGGATATTATTAACGTTTAATATTACTTTTGGTTATTATTTGTAAGTCTTATATAAGGGGCCTCCTTCTAATAGTTCGTTGGTTTGGTCCAAAATATTGTTACAGTGCATTCCACTACAGTGTCCACACATAGGCGTGTAATCGAACCTAGCTTTACGACAGATACAGTTTGAAACACATAATGTTTTCAATTGCAAGATATTAACTGGAGAAGTTCACTTGAAGCAGAGGTAAACTTCATGAACTAGGAATCAGTCTGTTGCATGAAGTATAATGCCAACCCCACTCTTCTGGGGGACGTTTAAAACCTAACCGAGTTTGAATCTAGTGCTGACCCTAAAAACTCTCTCTGGTGGAAACCTTAAAAAGATGTTGACGAGTGGCGTCTGAAGTTGGTGGAAGTTTTCATAAATCAAAAGTGGACTTTAGGGAAATTTTTGCAATTACTTGCTTTTCACAAACTTTTATTCAAACTTGGTTAGGTTTTAAATTTCCAGCAGGGTTTGGAAATATATTTCAAGCAACAGACTGATTCCTAAGATTATGACAATTACCTCTGCTCCAAGTGAAATTCTAATACTCATATCTTGCAACTGTAAAACATTGTGTTACAAACTGTAGCTGTCGTAAAACTGGGTTCAATTGTACGTCTATGTGTGAACACTACTAGTGGAATGCATTGTAACAATATTTCAGACCAAGCCAACAACTGTTAGATGACCCCTTATAAAATTTAAAAAAAAAGTAGTTATAACTACTTTTTGATGATATGTAACTACTTGACTACTTGATGCCTTTATTTTGTTGTTGTTGTTGAATGCAACCTGTTTTTCAGAAACCAGTTGCAACATAGTCCTCGAGTTGTAACATTTCGCAAAACAACGGTTTACACTGATCAGTTTCATGGGCCGGATGTGACCCGTGGGCCGTAGGTTGGGCACCACTGGTTTATAATTTTGTAAGAAGTGAAATAAAAAAAGGAATACTCCGGTATCATCATTAGTTTTCGAGCTGTAAGCGTATAATCCTTATATATTATTTCTGTAGCCTGTTTTTGGTTTCTACGCGAGATTTTCCTCAATTCTTGATCGATTTCTTTGATTTACACCTTATTTTAAAGCTTATCGTCCAGGCTACTGACGAAAAATAGACCCACGGTCTAAAAATTGTTTTTTCGAGCAAAAAAAAAACCTGTTTTAAAGAACCAGAATGAGGTTTTCGGTTAAATTTATAACTTTAACTTGCACTGTAACCGACAGAGCTGAATAGCTTGATCGGCAGAGCGTTCGACTGGTAACCAGGAGAATGCGTGTTCGGGCCCACGTCCGGACAATCTGCATCAAAAAATTAAATAATATCGCGCATTACAAGAATAATTAGTAACAAATATGAGGGAATACATGAGGTAGAAACGCTCCTAGCTATTATGAAAACTTGATGCAACACGGAGCTAAATTGATACTCGATTGGAAGGTTTTTTTTTTTTTTTAAGCTTTGGCTCCGGGAAGAAAATTAAAGCATAATGTAAGCGAAAATATAAGTATCAGGTTTAAGATTTCAGACTACATTGGAATTGTTTTTTGTTCAGTATAAAATATAATAAATCGTATGTTGAAATATAGATTCTTCTAATGAGTTTTTCACTCTTTGTACAAATAAAAAAAAAATACTACCTCAATTTAAAGGGTAATATATATATTTTTCTTCTTTTTGCAAAAAATCAAATAGCGTATCACATTTTTACTACATTTGAAAAGCTACGCTTAAAAAAGAACTTAGTTCAAATTATTTCGTATTTTAACCGTGCTGTTAAATGATGAACACGTGCTGCCATCTAAGTCATAACGGTTCAAACAGCCAGCGATAACAAATTGTAAAAATTTTCAAAAATAAAAACACTTCTCAGCAAGAAAAAAAATTTAAAATTACTTGTGGGTTTTTTTTTTCGGTAGAGCGTTCGGCTATAAACTGTCTGATCTTCGGGCCAGTTCGGGCTGTCCGACATAATAGCAAATTTACAGTAATATTACGCATTGCTGGTACTCATAACATACAACAGATAACACATGTAATAAAATAAATGCAGTGGGAATGCTATTTGGTGTTTCGACTCCTTTATGCAAGCTACTGTTATCATTCATATAAGTTGACTGCTAATCGAAAGGTTTGTCTTCCCTTTTTTTAAGCTTTGACTCCGTCCAGACCACTGAGCATAATGTAAGCATAAAAAAGTATTAGTTATACCTCAAGGGAATCCTTTTTGTGCAGAAAAACATTTTCATTGTATGCTGAAATGTAGATTTTTCTAATAGCAGTGTTCGAACTTTTGTACAAATGAAAAAAATACTACGCCAAATTAAAACTACGAGTTTCAACCAGTAAATCTTTAATTATTTATTCGAATACGATATAAAACATTAAAATTGTTATCAACTTCATTAGTAAGAAATCATTTTCTACTCCTCTGCTTTCGGCTGAAAAAAAAAAATTGTCTACACTCGAAAAATTACACTTAAAAAACGGGCTCAGTTCAACTGGTTTTGGTTTTGAATTTTAAGTGTTCGATTAAAAGAAAAACAAGTGCGGGCATTTAAGCCGTAACGGTTAAAGCAGCCTGCGATGGGACATTGTTCAATATTTAAAAATAAAAACACTTATTTTCAATCGAATTTATTACTTCTCTAGAATGTTTGTTTCAATCGCTACGTAAGATCTCCTCATTCTTTAATCAAATTCCATGTTTTACGAATAATTTTAAATCGTATCATGCTGGCTAATGACAAAACATAGACGCATTATCTTTTTTTCTTAATCGGCGTTTTTTATTACGCATTCCTTCAATGAATAGCATTCGAAAAGGAAGGCACAGTTGCTAGGTTTGTTGGAACGTCTTACTGTTAATCAGCATGGCGCCAGTTCGAATCCGTGCCACTAAATATCTCTTTAATGTTTCTTTTTTTTCCCGTCAGATGCTCACATGGGCGGACTGTATTTGCCCCAACCTGTTTTTTCACATGCAAAATTACTGATTTTTCACGTGTCACTCAGCCACACTTTTAATGATATTTATATTTGCATTGAAAATACGTACACCCAAAAGGTTGTTACTGATGTCTTCAAATTACATGCCTTCTCTTAAGCGCTTACTTTTTTCCGTTTACTTTTTTCGGTTTTTCTTCATAATATTCTTTCTTTGAAATTTTTAAAGAGCGAAATGCCTTATGAAACGATTCGAAGTACAGTGCGGAGTTCCGCACGGGTCGACTAGTCATAATAATTGCTCTTGCTATGTTTCGGACGGGGCGGGGGGGGGGGAAGCAATAGGGGTAGGGACTTTGTGTTTTTTTTAGTGTATACTTTGTATACTAATACTTTGAAAAAAAATCAGCTTTCCCCTATTTAGTTGGGACACGAAAAGCGTATAATCATAGTACTGCTCTTGCAATGTTTCGGAAGGGGTATGGAAGGGGGGAGAAAGAGGGGTGGGGATCGGGACTTTGTCTTATTTTAGTGTATACTTTTTGTATTAACATCTTGAAAAACATCCGCTTTCCCCAAATTAGTTGTGACACGAAAAGCGCATAATCATAGTACTGCTCTTGCAATGTTTAGAAGGGGGTGGGGAGGAGAGCAAGAGGGAAGGGAATCGGCACTTTGTACTTTTTAAAATAATACACTACTTACTAACATCCTGCCAAAATTCAGCTTTCCCTTAATTAGTTGCGACACGAAAAGCGTGCAATCATAGTACTGTTCTTACAGTGTTTCGTAGGGAATGAGGGGGGGGGAGAAAGAGTGATGGGGGTCGGGACTTTGTACTTTTTTAAAGAATACATTATGGAATAACATCCTGCCAAAACTCAGCTTTCTCTTAAGTAGTTGCAGCACGAAAAGCGTATAATCATAGTTCTGCCCTGGCAATGTTTCGGAGGGGGTGGGGGGGGGGAGGGAAAGCAAGAGGGGTGGGGGGGTCGGGACTTTGTATTTTTTTTAATGTATACTTTATGTACTAACAACCTGCAAAAATTTAGCTTTCTCTAAATTAGTTGCGACACGAAACATTTATTGACTGGGCTATAAGGTTGGACTGGATTTTTGTGGTCTGTTAAGTGTCAACTGGGGTGTTTGTGATCCGAAACTTCCGACATTTCCGAAAATTTTTGGTTGCAGTTTCTGAAAATTTTGGTCTGACAACACTCTAAGACTAAAAAATTATATTAAAAAAATAATAAATAAATAAATAAAATAAATAAAACTTTTGAAATGTTTTTTTTCAATGATTTTGTACGCATATTTGAAGAGTTTTAACGAGGGGGGGGGGCAGGATCGATATTCCGAAAATTTTACATTGTCTTCAGGAAACTTTACTTGAGTACACTTGCACCCCTGAGTGTCAAATATATGCCAGGTAGAGTGAAAAGTGTAAATAAATGTTACATTTGCATTTTTGTACGTTGTTTTTAGAGCCGTAAGCTTAGAAATTGTGGGAAGTTTAGGTACTGAAGCCTTCATTAGTTCCTTGAAATGATTTGCAGCTCGTAGAGGTAAGCCCAGTGATATATTTTAGCGATAACGGCACCAACATTATCAGTGCTAGAGCGGTTATATAGATATAGGGGCCTTAATCAGTGCTAATAAAGAGTTACGTAAAATTTTAAAAAGGCTTTTTAAAAATGAAAGCACTGGAAAGATTGAAAATTTCCCTGCTTCTGAGAGAATAAAGTGGCCTTTTAATCCACCAGCCACACCTCACTTTGGAGGTCTGTGGGAGGCAGAAGTTGAAGGCTTCGAAAGGCCACCTTAAAAGGGTTATGTTAAATGCAATTGAAAGGTTCGCAGCAACAAAGAGTTAACTCCATTTTTTGATTGTTGGGAAATCTCCTGGAGTTAACTCCCTATTGCCTCAAGCGAATGAAGCAGCTAACTTATTCTAGCAAATTACTAGAGAACTATCAAGCGGAGATAATTCCTTGTTGAACCAAACGACCAAAAAATGGAGTTAACTCCTTGTTGCTGCATATCCATTATTTCTTACTCATGAAGAATTTTTCACACTTGTTACACTAAAGGAAGCAGCATTAAACTAACGACCTATTTGCCCCCAATCGGAGGATCCTAATGGCGATTTAGCTCTTACAACAGCCCACTTTTTAATCGGCTCATCATTGGCATCCTTGCTTGAGACAGATTTTAGGGAGACTCCGATGAACAGGCTCAGCAGGTGGGGATAAGTGCAGAAATAGTCTCAGACATTTTGGCGTAAATGGCCAAAAGACTTCTTAAATGCAAGCGCGACCTACTTGGTTTTAAGGTGATAAAGAGTTCAAAAAAAAAAAAAAAAAAAAAAAAAAAAAAGTTAAAAAGTTAAAAAGGTAAGGATAACTCAAAAATACTGAATTGGAGTCTTGCCAAAATAATTAAAGTTCACCCAGGAGAAGACAACATAATCAGAGTACTTACTTTAAAAACAAATAAGATTGTCTACAAGCTGCCTGTCAACAAAGTTATGTAATTACCGTTTGATTCTGATTGAACTATGAGAACTGATTTTTATTTACTTTTGAGAATGGTCCATTTTTGTTGATCACGATACGAGGTGGCGCAATTAAATTCCGAGAATTTTTGAATAAAACAGAGGCAAATTAAGTTAGCAACAAACTTTATCAACAGCCTTCTCGGTAGTCCCCTCCTCACAGGGGCGGTCTAGCCCGCCGGCCCATCGTCCAGCGGGCCGACGCGCCCTCTCGTATATGCGCCCTCAAGTCTGAATACCTTTTTTCCCCAAAAACAAATAAATAAATTTAATTAATTTTTTTGGTGCAACTTCCTTATCTTCTTTTTTTTTTTGTCCGCTAACAAACCAGTGCGACTTCACTTCTCTTCTTTTTTCTTTTCTTTAAACCCGTAAACCTCTATAACATCTTTTTTTTTATTTTCTTTCTTCCTTCCCTTTTTTTTAATATTTTCTTATGTTTATTTATTTATTTATTTTTTTTTTTTTTGCACTTTTTTTTTGCGTCCTTTCTATGCCAAGATTCTCGCTCTCTTGCGGAACCCAGTCCGCCCTTGCCTCCTTACTCAGAACAACGCTTCCAGCCTTTCTTCCATGATTGGAAGCAACTTTGATAGACTCCTAAAGTTAGACCTTTCAAGACGGACGGTCGCAGTTACACGCTGCCATGACGATCCCCATATTGGAAAAAGCTTAGAGCCTCGCTAAGTTTAAATTCGGCCCTGGAGCTTCAGAAAACGCGGGAAGATGGGATGGAGGCGAACCGTCCCAGTTCGAACTTGTACCACAGTCGTATGTTTGTATCTAATAATTTTTTACATTTTTTTTTAAATTTTTAATTTGAATTTTGCTTGCTAATATTCTTTACATTCATTTCCTTTTTTTTGCGTTTTAAAACTAAACTTTCCGAAAATTAATTTGTTCTAGCAAAATGAGTTAATGTTTATTCGCAATTCTAGCGTTCGAATACGCTACCTTGCGGTGATTTATAAAATTAAAGAAAAAGGTAAAACATTGCGTTCCACGTGTGTCTGTTGGTAAACATAGCCCGCATTCGATGTATCCCAGGTTGCATTCAGCAACAGAAATTGTTTCGTCTCTTAATGGTATTCTCGAGCTTCTCAAAATAATGTTAGTTTTCATTATTTCCCTCTAAAAAGTGAGTTGATTGTCGTAAATTGCGAAAACGTAAACACAAGAAAACTCTGGATTAACAAACTTCGCAATTGCATGAAATAATGCTCGTCTGTTCGATGCTTTTTTTTTTTGAAAGAGGATAACGTTATACCAGTTTTTTTTTTATTGTTTTGTGTGAATTTGTAAGAATATGGTTTTTCTTTTAAGTCTTAAAGCTCGAAAGAAGGATTTGATAACATTAGCAGAAAAATTAGGGTTTTCATCTCCGCCTAGTTTAAAAATAATTAATTTAACTAACCTTATTTTACTGCAGCATTTAGTTGGAATAGACAGTATGCAAAATATTTTCGTGAATATATTATCAAAGAACGAAATGAAAAACGTTTAGCACTGAGAATTTTCATCGCCAAAATAGTGCGCCAACTTAACTTTATTGCTTACATTATCAGCTGAAGAGTTTCACCAAAAATTTGTTTTGGGTTATAATTTTAGTGCGAGCTAAGAGCGCTTGGTGAGATTTCGCATGTCACTTATAACCATTTTTATTTTTTATCATGTGCGAATTAAAATGGTAGAAAGATTAGAGAATTCGATAAGTAAAAAGAAATAATGGAAGATCAATTAAAAAGAAAACTACCACCATGTATCCGTGAGAATTTTATTGATGATACATGACAGAATTAAATCATAATTCAGAAATTAGAAACATACGAAACAGAAAAAATTAATATTAAACGATTCGGCAGTTTGAGAAATAACTCAGCTACAAATGTAGAAAAATTAGCGCTAGCCAAACAAGACAAATAAGTATAATCTTCCTCTTTTGATAAAACTGGTAAACAAAAGTTTTGTTACATGAAATATTTATAGTGTTCTTACGGTCACAATGAAAATGTATTTCCATCAAGAATTGATATATATCGAATTCAACATCGTGGAAATGGCTGCTTAGAACTACGAACTACGTAATTTGCAGTAATTTCTGACGTTTAGTAATAATGCTTCTTGAATTCTCATTTCTTTGTACGTGGGCAAGAATATCCACAAAACTTTAAAAGTTAAATTAAAAAGAATAAAACAAAAAAGACATGCATACAAACAAAAAATACTAGGCTTATTAGCATTTTCTACGCTACGGCGCTCATTTGTTTTACCTTTTTCATCCGCCAATAGACGGTGGCTGCAGTGCCCCCTATAGTTTGTTGAAGTTGCGAATTGTTTTCCGCGCGTGTGTGTAATGATAAGTAAAGGCATGGTTAAGTTGCAAAAGTAGCATTCTCTGATTTTTAACCGACTTCAAAAAGGAGGCGGTTATCAGTTCATACCGTATGTATGTTTTTTTTTTGTTTGTCCACTCATAGCGTCTCACCTAGTGAACCGATTTTGATGATTCTTTTTTTAATGGATAGGGGATGGCTCAACTTAGTCCCATTACTTTGTTTGACCATATTTGTTCTTTAGAAAAAAAGTTATGGGCAAAAAACAGTAAATTTCCCTATTAAATGATTAAAATGATATTGTAGCGAAGTTCGCACTTTTCATCCGTGGATAACGGTGGCTCAGTGGTAGAATTCTCGTCTCCCACACGAGCGACCCGGGTTCAAATCCCGACTAGGACAAAGTGAATTTTACTAAAATTTCGTTTCTACTGTTTCCCGTATTTTCTCGAATGTTCTATTAATTTCTGTATCTTTTCAAGTCTGGAAAGTTCCAGCACTTTCTCAAGTTGTATATAAGGAGATGTAACGTTCATTCGTGGTTCTGAATAAAGATCTCGAGTTGAGACTAACGAGTATTCGCTTCATTTGGCTTTCACATTGTCTTCGCTATTTTCATCTACGCGACAATATGAAACTCATTGTTATAAAAGTTTGGTGCCATATAACTGTAACATTAATAGTAATTGAAATGATGATTTTGAATAAAGGCTTTTCTAAAGCAATACAGTGATATTGAGCCGCACTTCTTACTCGGTAACTTCTTACTTTTACTGAAATATCTACATTTACACTAAAAAGAATAAAATAAAAAAATTTTGAAAAAAAAATAGAACCGACTTCAAAATTGCTCCAAAAAGTGAAAAATAATTTTATTCTTTAAACACCATCGATAATACTTTTAAACATAATTTTTGAAGTTGGCGCAAAAACAAAAAGTAAAATCCATTGTAACCATGCTTCGCTCATATTTTTATCAAAAAATCATCCAAACTTAGGAACGAAACATTTATATCGTTACTCAAATATGCTGTCATCAATGCGTAATGCATGTGGTAGTGAAGAAACTGGACGTGGTTAAATTTATACTTGTAGTTGAGTTATGGCTGTGAATGATTTTATCGATCGTTTTTGCGCCAACTTCAAAAATTATGTTTAAAAGTATTATCGATGGTGTTTAAAGAATAAAATTATTTTTCACTTTTTGGAGCAATTTCGAAGTCGGTTCTATTTTTTTTCAAAATTTTTTTATAAACATAATTTTTGAAGTTGGCGCAAAAACGATCGATAAAATCATTCACAGCCATAACTCAACTACAAGTATAATTTTATAACCAGGTCCAGTTTCTTCACTACCACATGCATTACGCATTGATGACAGCATATTTGAGTAACGATATAAATTTTTCGTTACTAACTTTGGATGATTTTTTGATAAAAATATGAACGAAGCATGGTTACAATGGATTTTACTTTTTGTTTTTGCGCCAACTTCAAAAATTATGTTTTAAAGTATTATCGATGGTGTTTAAAGAATAAAATTATTTTTTCCAGATCGATTTAGTCTTTTTAATTTATCTGTGCAGTCAATTGCTACGGAAATCTTTTGCGTCCCTTGAAAATGAAATTTCATCTCAGAATACATTCTGAGTACAGAAACCGATTTTGAAGTTATATTCCAGATTTGATTTCAGATTGCGGAAAAATTGATCACCACGCAGAACTTCGTTTTGATTTGAATGTGGGAGCAGTGAAAATAGGAGAAAATATAAACACACACACCTAAAGTGTCTATATATTTCACAAATTTCAGGATCGATAAACTCAATGGATTTGTAGGACATGCATTTTTGTACATGATATTTAAAAGTGCTTTTTGATTTAAAAGAATAAATATTGAAGAAATATAATTTAGTGTATCGACATCTTATCTATTAAATCTAGTGACTCCAGATGATTAAGCTTACCCTTAGGACATAAGAATTTTTTTAAAACAATAAACATTCGCAACTCCAGCGCTTGAATACGCTACCGTGCGGTGATTTATAAAACTGCCGGGAAAACTAAAACATTGCCACGTTGCGTTCCATGTGTGTCTGTTGACGTAAACGCCGTCAGTTTGTTCTGAGTATTTATTAACGCAATCGATGAGTCTTATTTCGATTTCTGTAGCTTTCAGCTACAGAAATTGTTTCGTCCCTTAGTAGTATTCTCGAGCTTCTCAGAATAATGTTAGCTTTCCTTATTTCCTTCTAAAATGCGAGTGAGAAATGGTTAAAGTGAAAACTCTGGATTAACAAACTTGGATAACGTTATACAAGGTAAAAATTTTTATTGTTTTGTATGAATTTGTAAGAATATGGGGTTTTTTTTAAATCTTAAATTAATTTAACTAACCATATTTTACAGCAGCATTCAGTTGGAATGGACGGTATGCAAAATATTTTCTTGAATATATTATCGTAGAACAAAATGAAAGATGTTTAACCGAGAAAGAATTTACTTTATTCCTTTTCTTCTCAGCTGAAAGGTTTCGCCAAATTTGTTGAGGGTTATAGTTTTAGTATTATGCGAGCAAAGTAAACTTGGCGAGATTTCGTGTTTTTAGTTAAACCATTTTTAATTTTTATCATGAGTGGAATAAAATCTTAGTAAGATTACAGAATTCGATAAGTAAAAAGAAATAATGGTCAATCAACTGAAAAGAAAACTACCACCATATATCCGTAAGAATTTTGTAGATGATTTGCATAACATGACATAATTAAATCGTAACTCAGAAATTAGAAACATCGAAACAAAAATTTTTTAAATTAACCGATTCGGGAATTTGAGAGAAATAACTCAGCTACAAATGCAAAACAAAAAGCAGTAACCAAGCAAGGCAAAGAAGTATCATCTTCTTTTGATAATAATTTGTAATGTCATATTAAATGTTCTAGCATTAATTGTTATTCTTGTCAGGCTACAATTATTATTTAGTTTTATCAAGAATTGATAAATATCGAATTCAACATCGTGAAAATGGCTGCTTAGAACTACAAACTACGTAGTTTGCATTAATGTTTCACGTTTAGTAATGCTTCTTGAATTCTCATTTCTTTCTACGTGGGCCAGAATATCAACAAGACTTTGAAAATTAATTTAAAAAGAATAAAGCGAAAAAATCATGCATACGAACAAAATTTACTAGGCTTATTAGCATTTTCTTCGTTACCACGTGCGTTTGTTTTAGTTTTTTCGTCCGCCATTAGACAGTGACTGCAGTGCCCCCTATAGTTCGTTGGAGTTGCGAATAGAAAACTTATATTTTCTGCAAAACAAACTTTATTTTTTTATTTCAAAACAACAAAAAACACCCTTTTACTTTTTTCTACATAGTAAGAGAATGATTTAAAAATGCTACAAAAAAAAAAAAAAAAAAAAAAAAAGATGCAGATCGTAGTAGGTACTCAAAGTGACTTATTTAATCTGCCAATTGAAAAAACATAAAAACTGACTTTAGATAAAGAGTGGCAACACCCAACTGTTCATAGAATACATTCTGCCGTTCACAGTAAAAGAGAAAAATATTAGCTTGAAATTGGTTGAAAAATAAATAAATTAGAGAGATTTTCTGCATTCATGCCAAACCGGTGACTCCGAAGAATGATCAAAAATCGAATTTTTGAAAAAATTCTCCAAAACGCAATTTTCATTCAAAACATTAAAAAAAAATAATAATTTGGGCTTTTCACATAGATGTCGATTCGTAAAAAAATAATGGACAAAATCGGAGATATGACATCACGGCCGACTATTTAATTTAGGCGATTTGACGTGGAATGATCGAATAAACTGTCTTCTGCGGATTTCGCGTGATTTTAATTGTTGGGAAATGATCGGAAATATTCATAGACTAATAATAAGAGTAGACCGAGCTTTCCCAGACTTGCTGATGAAAAAATTGGATCATGGATACATCATGTGACTGGTGGAAGGCTTGGCGAAAACTTTGGCAGCATGGTTGCTAGATGGGAACATCTATAGTTTAGCACTCGACATGTATTTTAAGTAATGTGTTTTCATTATAATTTCTTTCCAGGTGCAGAGATTGAACTGTTTTTCTTTTAGTTATGAATTATTTTGACATTAGTAATTAGTTTTTGATCACAGTTTTCAGTAACTTTTATTTCATTTGGAACTGCTACGTCAGCGTTGGCGTAAACGCAATGGAGTAAACGTTTTACGTTAACGCAAAAATGTACTAATCGGAATCTTAAATTGAAATTGTAGGTAAAAATCTTACCGTTTGCCGATTCTATTTGGGCGCTTGCATCTTTAATTGCTTAGAGAGTTATTGAAATTGACTAAAGAAAATGCACAATACTATCTAAACGAAAAACTCACTATATTAACAGGTATACGCCCAAAATGTCGCGGCCAAAATGTCGCGGAACAAAATGTCGCGGCCAAAATGTCGCCGGTCCAAAATGTCGCCGACCCAAAATGTCGCCGGCCCAAAATGTCGCCGGTCCAAAATATCGCCGCCCCAAAATGTCGCCGGTCCAAAATATCGCCGGTCCAAAATTCGCTAGTTCAATTGGTACGAAAATTTTAAATGTACGTCGATGCTTTTTAGCATAAAAGTTGCGAAAGGATATTAATAGTAGAGGGAAAAGGCCGGTTCTGCCGCAGGAGGCGGCTCTGCGGCTCATAGCCGCCTCCCACTCCCCCTCCGACCTTGGGGATGACCTTGGGCTGCCCCTCCACCCCCTCACGATCTTCCTCCGATCTCCACTTCCTCCGACCTTGGGTTGCGCGTGAAACTTGAAGAAGATGACGAGGGTTTTTCCCGCGTTTTTGAATATTTTCGCGCCTTTTTTTGGACTTTGTCGTTTTTCTAGTCATAGAAGACTAGGAGGTTTTTCACTTTTTGAATGGCAACGTCAAAGTTTTTGGTTGTTATGACAACCAGAGTTTTTTTGTTTTCAGTTGGCAACACTTGTTGCTATGTTTTAACTTATGCGGTGTTTAACGTTCATGGCGCCATCTATTGAGAGGTTGATTTTTATTTTTTTTTTATTTCTACGAATTTAATTATTTTTATTTTTACAGAGTGTCGCGGCCGGGAATCGAACACCCAAACTTTGAGTTAGCAAAAACGTATGCTAACCACTATGCTATATTTTTCATTACTCTTTCAGTCTTAATGTGAATCTGTACCATGACAACGAATATTACAATTAAATTAATTTTAAAACCATCAGTTAATTCACTCTTTAGTACTAATCATGGCATATCATTAACTGTATTTCAGCTCATAATTGAAACTATCATCATTATTATTATTTTTCATAATAACAAAGTTTTCACTTAAGTAAAGATTTATTTAAATACAACCCATTCGAGATTTTAGATTTATTTCAATGCTTTGTGGACTTGAAATATATTTTAAACTTTGATTTTCTTTTTCATGCATTTCAAACTTTATCCTTTTTATTTTTTCTAACTTGTTAAATTTTCTTAACTAATTTCTTTTTTCTTTGTCAAATTTACAAATAATTTTTCTAACTTGTAAAAATTTCGAAGAAATAATTTTCTTAACTAATTTTTTTTTTGACTTTCATACAACAAAATATTTTTTCTTACTTGTTAAATTTTCGAAGAAATAATTAACTTAAATATTCTTTCACACATTTTGAACTTTAACGTTTTTTCCTGTCATTTAGCACTTTGATTATTTTTTTTTTCACTATTTTAGCGTTTTTCAATTATTTTCAGTCTTTAACTATTTTCTTAGCTTTTTAGTCTTTAACTAATTTCAAGCATTTCAGACAAAAATTATTTTTTCGTGATTTCGATTTTTTTTAGTATATTTTAGAGTTTGATCATTTTCTCGCTTGTTTTTACTTGATCGTTTTTTTTCCGATATTTTTAAACTTAGAAATTTTTCACAAGTAGTGACAGGAATCGAACCTTCAAATTTTTCAAAACGTTATCATGTCTACAATTTTCATCCAACTAATTTAATTTAAAAACTTGCAATCAATTTACTCTTAGTAGTAATTAACACTTATCATTAACAAATTTTTACGGATTTTAAAAAATCAACTTAATTAATTTTTTCCAGTAAGCAAATTTCGCACTCAAGTTACATTCCAACACTGCATATACGTTTCAAGAGTTTCATTGAATTTATCACATACCATTTAATTAACTCTAATAATTACTTTTTCATTTAATTAACTCTAATAATTACTTTTTCATTAATACTTAACTTAATCATTTTATCATACATTTATTCCAGTTACAAAATTATGCTTAAAAGTTATTTATTTTTCTTAGCACAAGGGATTTTAACATGTTCCTACTAAAATGCTTTTCACTCTAGTTTGAGTTTACTAAAATAGCAACTCATTTACGATTTAGATTCATTTAATCGTCTTTGATTCTTTTTTCATTGTTAATATTTTACATTATCACATACGTTATTATTTTTATACATTTATCCATTTACTTTTCAAAAATCTACAATCAATTTACTTTTCGTATTAATTAACACTTATCACTATCAAATATTTTCATGAATTTTAAAAAATTATCTTCTTAAATAATTTTTTACTGTAACCAAATTTCCCACTCAAGTTATATTTTATCACTACATATGCTTTTCATGAGTTTCACTTAATTTATCGTATTTCATTTAATTAACTCTAATAATTATTTTTTATCATCGATATTTAAGTTAATCATATTTTCCTTTCTTTATTTTTTTTTCATGCAAACACTCTTGATGGAATAAAACAAAATTTTCAACTTTCATGAATTAAATCCCCTCTGACTATTTTATTTTACTTTACCATACTTTACTATTTTACTTACTGCGTTTTACTATTTATCATTCATTACAGCTTTTCCAAAATATTACTTTACAACCAACCAATTTCATTAACAGAATTTTCATTACAATTTATAAATTTCACTTTTATTTAATTATTTTTACCTACGGTAAAATAAAACACATAACACAAAAATGTTAAACATCAATGAAGTACCCAAGAAATGTTAAAATTATAAGTCGAGTATCAAAACTTCATGTCAGCAAATTTTAAAAATAGACTTACCGAAAAATAACTTCTACTGAAATTCATTTCAAAACTTGGAATCAATTTACTCTTAGCATTAATAAACACTTATCATTAAGAAATTTTCATGGATTTTAAAAATCAACTTATTTAATTTTTTCCAGTAAGCAAATTTCGCACTCAAGTTACATTTTATCACTACATATGCTTTTCAAGAGTTTTATTGAATTTATCACATTTTATTTAATTATTTTTTGATTAGTATTAAACTTAGTCATTTTATCGCTTAGTATTTAACTTAATCATTTTCTTGCTTGTTTTTACTTTATCGGTTTTTTTTCCCGTTATTTTTAAACTTAGAAATTTTTCACAATTAGTAACAGGAATCGAACCCACAAATTTTTCGAAACATTATCAGGTCTACAATTTTCATCCAACTAATTTATTTTAAAAACTTGCAATCAATTTACTCATAGTAGTAATTAACACTTATCATTAATAAATTTTCACGATTTTAAAAAAATCAACTTATTTAATTTTTTTCCAGTAAGCAAATTTCGCACTCAAGTTACATTTCATCACTTTATATGCTTTTCAAGAGTTTCATTTAATTTATCACATTTTATTTAATCAACTCTATTAATTATTTTTTGATTAGTATTTAACTTAGTCATTTTATCGCATAGTGTTTTACTTTATTATTATTATTTTTTTTTTTCATACAAGCACTCTTGTTAGAATAAAACAAAATTTTCAACCTTCATGAATTAGAATCACTTTGGCTATTTCATTTTCCCAATAATATTTTACTTTAACAACTAATTTCTTTAACAAAATGGATATCATTTATTTTAGTCTTTATCCTTTTCGAACGATACATTCAAATGGACAGCTATACGTTAAATTAAGAAACTTAATCTAAATTTTGACAAATTAAGTTATAGCTAAATACTGACTAAAATTAAGTACAAAAGACTAACCTTTTTGGGGTGAAATCCCTCAAGTACCAGCTATCGCGAAGTTATTTAAAAACAGTGAATGAAATTGTAATAAGTGGATTGTTAATTATAACTCAATCTCACAAAATTACAATTACACGCATGTTTTACTTGAAATCGCTGCATACGGCTGGCTGCCCATCGTCGATTTGCAGAACGCATGCCGTGATATCGCAAATCAACTCGGCTGTTGAAAAAAACCACCGTAATCCTACAGCACTTCGGATCGTCCACACACACACCGAGGCGAATTGAGAAAATGACTTTATCAATATTGCTATCTACCCCTTTACCGATAACAGATAACAAACCCCACGTGCTAGTATTATTCACCACCTGGCCTACGTCTTTCAAGTGATGTCACTGTTTCTGACCAATTAAAATTAGTTCACGTTTCTCAAATATCAAGCACATTGATCGACAATAGCCTGATGTCAGGTTTTCCAAACAAAATTTTAGATTTTAATTCGTAGTTTCGAATTAATTTCCTTTTCATTTCAAACTTATAAAAAAAAATTCCAGCTTGTAAGAATATTTCTTTCAAAAACAGATTTTTGATTCAAAATAGTATTTTTTCAAACTTGTAATATTTTTCTACTTAGAAAATGAAATCAAAAATTTTTGTTTTCTTTAATCATATAAAATGTTTTTAAGAAATAATTTCTCAAACTTGTAATATTTTTCCACTAATTAAAAAAAATCAATTTTTTTTTCAATCATATAAAAATAAATTTTTAATCTTACAACAGTAAATTTTTCCGCAAAAATATTTTTTTCAAATCAAAATAATAATAATAATAATATTTTTGTAACATATTGTTTTTTTTCCTTTCAATCTTTTTTTTCAAAAATTTTCAAACTTACAAAATAAAATTTTTTCAACTGAATCTTCAAACGAAATGATTTAATTAAATTTAAAACTCAATATCACTTTACTCTTAGTATTAATAACCAATAGCACTTAACCATTTACTCTTTGCACTCTAAGTATTAATTAACACACACGCATTACAAATAATAATAATAATGTTTAAGATACTTACAAATCATTCACTCAAGCTTTCAAATATCCATCTAGCATGTTATTGTTCATTCGTGTGAGGGAACTTGTAATAAAACTTTACTTATCAACCGAAATTATAAGCGAAAATATCGCATTTTTTAGCACTTAATATAATCCTACAATTAACAAATTGGTTTTAACTTTGAATTTAAAAAAAATAAAAACTATTACACACTTAGTAACATATCTATCGATGTATATTATTTCATGACAAATCACAAATAGGTGAGGATCTTTTATCGATCATGTGACCAACTAAGTTAAGAAAGAGCGTTCTTATCTCATATGAGAATTTATAAGTCTTTAATATTTCTCTTTAATGTAAGTGTATTGATACGTACGAGTTTGTGTATGTGAATATAACTGTGTATTGTTTTCAAACCATTGTCATGTTTAAGCTTTACGGTTCTAATTTTGACTTTCCACTTAGCATTATTTGAAGTCCTTCGCATGTATTAAACTATAGAAATATCACAAAAATTATATTTTCATTCAGTCTTAATTACAAAACCATACAATAAGATGAAGACAACACCGATAGTATAAAGATTACTTACAAGAAAGTGCATATAAAAAATATATGTAAGAGTGATTTCAAAGTATAATCCATCAACCATATTCAACAACTCAATAAAAACACAAGTCTCTTTTAAAATGATAAACACAATTTATTCACACACACAGTAAAAGACAATTAAATAAACTTACATCTTTAAGTAAAACTCTTCAAAACTTTCAAGCATATTTTTAACATCGATTGCATCAAATAAATCAGACACATGACATTTTAAACATGGACTATCAACATTCAAAGTAACGAAGTCACGAGTCAAGTTTTCCCAATTAACATTAAAAAGAGCCTGTTCGAAAAAAGTGTCGAACTTTCGACCCCTTGTTAATGATTCACATTCATGCACTCTCATGTAAAAAATGAATCCATTTTTACAACCCACACATTCTTTTTAGAAAGGTACTTTATGTTGCATATGAGCTCATCAAATAGTCACTTACGTAGAGAATCAGCCAGTTTACCAACTTCTTGTGATGTATATGTGCTGATTTTATCACATCGACAATCACAGGGATATTTTTTCTCAATTTCCGAAAGGATGTACTCTTTTAGAGTATAAGTCATAAGTTTGTCTTTGACACTACGTGAGATACAAGGGGACGCGTAACACAATTTGTCAATCTGGCTTTTCCAAAAGTAGAACTCTATCAGGCATCAACTGGAACACTTCTCGTTTCAGTTTGAACAATCTTTGCACACTAACACAGATGTTACCATTCGCACTCGACTCTCCTTTTTTATAACAAAAGCGAAATCACGGTCTTCGATTAATTTTTGATTCATATTTTTACGTAGGCTTGAAATAAGTGATCTCCACACATCTGGTTCTAAGGAAATACCATCCATAGTTGGTCGAAAAATGCCATCTTTCCCACACGTATATCTTCTAATATGCACGCGTGTACGTTTCCGAAAAGTATTCACCAAAAGTGAAAATACAATCACCCAAGTGTATCATATCATCAGGCTGTGGAGAAGCCTCAGTGTTCATTTTCATGTTCGTTGCATCCCATCTGTTCATCTTCAGGCTTCAAAGTTTCAGAATGATTTTCACCAGCGTTAGTCATTTTTAACTCTCATAGGATTAAGAGTCACAATACTAAAACAACTTCCTGTGAACTTAAAAAATAAATCAAACTAGGTTTTAACACTGGCGGGTGAAGAAAAATCCTAAGTACATAGAATAAAATTTCACGACGTCTTTCAAAGCTCAGAATCACTCTGAAAATGATTCTCCAAACATCCACTATAAACCAATGAATATTCACTTTAACCAATGAGAAGTGTACGTAAATCTCTTGCTACTGACGTCATAGAATATCACACGAACTTTTGAGCAGAATTGAGTTGTTTTCCACAGTATTCAGATTTTTAGAAAATGCTAACACTTTGACTTCCAACTTCATCCTGACCTACTACGAGTAATTTTAAGATGGTAGCAGGTTTTCACATCAAACCGAATGTCGATGACGGTTTCGCATCTCGCGCATGACATGGTCAATCACGTGTAATTGATCATGTCAATTTGCATGAGATGCGAAAACGTCATCGGCATTCGATTTGATGTGAAAACCTGCTACCATCTTAAAATTACTCGTAGTAGGTCAGGATGAAGTTGGAAGTCAAAGTGTTAGCATTTTCTAAAAATCTGAATACTGTGGAAAACAACTCAATTCTGCTCAAAAGTTCGTGTGATATTCTATGACGTCAGTAGCAAGAGATTTACGTACACTTCTCATTGGTTAAAGTGAATATTCATTGGTTTATAGTGGATGTTTGGAGAATCATTTTCAGAGTGATTCTGAGCTTTGAAAGACGTCGTGAAATTTTATTCTATGTACTTAGGATTTTTCTTCACCCGCCAGTGTTAAAACCTAGTTTGATTTATTTTTTAAGTTCACAGGAAGTTGTTTTAGTATTGTGACTCTTAATCCTATGAGAGTTAAAAATAACTAACGCTGGTGAAAATCATTCTGAAACTTTGAAGCCTGAAGATGAACAGATGGGATGCAACGAACATGAAAATGAACACTGAGGCTTCTCCACAGCCTGATGATATGATACACTTGGGTGATTGTATTTTCACTTTTGGTGAATACTTTTCGGAAACGTACACGCGTGCATATTAGAAGATATACGTGTGGGAAAGATGGTATTTTTCGACCAACTATGGATGGTATTTCCTTAGAACCAGATGTGTGGAGATCACTTATTTCAAGCCTACGTAAAAATATGAATCAAAAATTAATCGAAGACCGTGATTTCGCTTTTGTTATAAAAAAGGAGAGTCGAGTGCGAATGGTAACATCTGTGTTAGTGTGCAAAGATTGTTCAAACTGAAACGAGAAGTGTTCCAGTTGATGCCTGATAGAGTTCTACTTTTGGAAAAGCCAGATTGACAAATTGTGTTACGCGTCCCCTTGTATCTCACGTAGTGTCAAAGACAAACTTATGACTTATACTCTAAAAGAGTACATCCTTTCGGAAATTGAGAAAAAATATCCCTGTGATTGTCGATGTGATAAAATCAGCACATATACATCACAAGAAGTTGGTAAACTGGCTGATTCTCTACGTAAGTGACTATTTGATGAGCTCATATGCAACATAAAGTACCTTTCTAAAAAGAATGTGTGGGTTGTAAAAATGGATTCATTTTTTACATGAGAGTGCATGAATGTGAATCATTAACAAGGGGTCGAAAGTTCGACACTTTTTTCGAACAGGCTCTTTTTAATGTTAATTGGGAAAACTTGACTCGTGACTTCGTTACTTTGAATGTTGATAGTCCATGTTTAAAATGTCATGTGTCTGATTTATTTGATGCAATCGATGTTAAAAATATGCTTGAAAGTTTTGAAGAGTTTTACTTAAAGATGTAAGTTTATTTAATTGTCTTTTACTGTGTGTGTGAATAAATTGTGTTTATCATTTTAAAAGAGACTTGTGTTTTTATTGAGTTGTTGAATATGGTTGATGGATTATACTTTGAAATCACTCTTACATATATTTTTTATATGCACTTTCTTGTAAGTAATCTTTATACTATCGGTGTTGTCTTCATCTTATTGTATGGTTTTGTAATTAAGACTGAATGAAAATATAATTTTTGTGATATTTCTATAGTTTAATACATGCGAAGGACTTCAAATAATGCTAAGTGGAAAGTCAAAATTAGAACCGTAAAGCTTAAACATGACAATGGTTTGAAAACAATACACAGTTATATTCACATACACAAACTCGTACGTATCAATACACTTACATTAAAGAGAAATATTAAAGACTTATAAATTCTCATATGAGATAAGAACGCTCTTTCTTAACTTAGTTGGTCACATGATCGATAAAAGATCCTCACCTATTTGTGATTTGTCATGAAATAATATACATCGATAGATATGTTACTAAGTGTGTAATAGTTTTTATTTTTCTTAAATTCAAAGTTAAAACCAATTTGTTAATTGTAGGATTATATTAAGTGCTAAAAAATGCGATATTTTCGCTTATAATTTCGGTTGATAAGTAAAGTTTTATTACAAGTTCCCTCACACGAATGAACAATAACATGCTAGATGGATATTTGAAAGCTTGAGTGAATGATTTGTAAGTATCTTAAACATTATTATTATTATTTGTAATGCGTGTGTGTTAATTAATACTTAGAGTGCAAAGAGTAAATGGTTAAGTGCTATTGGTTATTAATACTAAGAGTAAAGTGATATTGAGTTTTAAATTTAATTAAATCATTTCGTTTGAAGATTCAGTTGAAAAAATTTTATTTTGTAAGTTTGAAAATTTTTGAAAAAAAAGATTGAAAGGAAAAAAAACAATATGTTACAAAAATATTATTATTATTATTATTTTGATTTGAAAAAAATATTTTTGCGGAAAAATTTACTGTTGTAAGATTAAAAATTTATTTTTATATGATTGAAAAAAAAAATTGATTTTTTTTAATTAGTGGAAAAATATTACAAGTTTGAGAAATTATTTCTTAAAAACATTTTATATGATTAAAGAAAACAAAAATTTTTGATTTCATTTTCTAAGTAGAAAAATATTACAAGTTTGAAAAAATACTGTTTTGAATCAAAAATCTGTTTTTGAAAGAAATATTCTTACAAGCTGGAATTTTTTTTATAAGTTTGAAATGAAAAAGAAATTAATTCGAAACTACGAATTAAAATCTAAAATTTTGTTTGGAAAACCTGACATCAGGCTATTGTCGATCAATGTGCTTGATATTTGAGAAACGTGAACTAATTTTAATTGGTCAGAAACAGTGACATCACTTGAAAGACGTAGGCCAGGTGGTGAATAATACTAGCACGTGGGGTTTGTTATCTGTTATCGGTAAAGGGGTAGATAGCAATATTGATAAAGTCATTTTCTCAATTCGCCTCGGTGTGTGTGTGGACGATCCGAAGTGCTGTAGGATTACGGTGGTTTTTTTCAACAGCCGAGTTGATTTGCGATATCACGGCATGCGTTCTGCAAATCGACGATGGGCAGCCAGCCGTATGCAGCGATTTCAAGTAAAACATGCGTGTAATTGTAATTTTGTGAGATTGAGTTATAATTAACAATCCACTTATTACAATTTCATTCACTGTTTTTAAATAACTTCGCGATAGCTGGTACTTGAGGGATTTCACCCCAAAAAGGTTAGTCTTTTGTACTTAATTTTAGTCAGTATTTAGCTATAACTTAATTTGTCAAAATTTAGATTAAGTTTCTTAATTTAACGTATAGCTGTCCATTTGAATGTATCGTTCGAAAAGGATAAAGACTAAAATAAATGATATCGATTTTGTTAAAGAAATTAGTTGTTAAAGTAAAATATTATTGGGAAAATGAAATAGCCAAAGTGATTCTAATTCATGAAGGTTGAAAATTTTGTTTTATTCTAACAAGAGTGCTTGTATGAAAAAAAATAAAATAATAATAATAAAGTAAAACACTATGCGATAAAATGACTAAGTTAAATACTAATCAAAAAATAATTAATAGAGTTGATTAAATAAAATGTGATAAATTAAATGAAACTCTTGAAAAGCATATAAAGTGATGAAATGTAACTTGAGTGCGAAATTTGCTTACTGGAAAAAAATTAAATAAGTTGATTTTTTTAAAATCGTGAAAATTTATTAATGATAAGTGTTAATTACTACTAAGAGTAAATTGATTGCAAGTTTTTAAAATAAATTAGTTGGATGAAAATTGTAGACCTGATAATGTTTCGAAAAATTTGTGGGTTCGATTCCTGTTACTAATTGTGAAAAATTTCTAAGTTTAAAAATAACGGGGGAAAAAAACCGATAAAGTAAAAACAAGCAAGAAAATGATTAAGTTAAATACTAAGCGATAAAATGACTAAGTTTAATACTAATCAAAAAATAATTAAATAAAATGTGATAAATTCAATAAAACTCTTGAAAAGCATATGTAGTGATAAAATGTAACTTGAGTGCGAAATTTGCTTACTGGAAAAAAATTAAATAAGTTGATTTTTAAAATCCATGAAAATTTCTTAATGATAAGTGTTTATTAATGCTAAGAGTAAATTGATTCCAAGTTTTGAAATGAATTTCAGTAGAAGTTATTTTTCGGTAAGTCTATTTTTAAAATTTGCTGACATGAAGTTTTGATACTCGACTTATAATTTTAACATTTCTTGGGTACTTCATTGATGTTTAACATTTTTGTGTTATGTGTTTTATTTTACCGTAGGTAAAAATAATTAAATAAAAGTGAAATTTATAAATTGTAATGAAAATTCTGTTAATGAAATTGGTTGGTTGTAAAGTAATATTTTGGAAAAGCTGTAATGAATGATAAATAGTAAAACGCAGTAAGTAAAATAGTAAAGTATGGTAAAGTAAAATAAAATATTCAGAGGGGATTTAATTCATGAAAGTTGAAAATTTTGTTTTATTCCATCAAGAGTGTTTGCATGAAAAAAAAAATAAATAAAGAAAGGAAAATATGATTAACTTAAATATCGATGATAAAAAATAATTATTAGAGTTAATTAAATGAAATGCGATAAATTAAGTGAAACTCATGAAAAGCATATGTAGTGATAAAATATAACTTGAGTGGGAAATTTGGTTACAGTAAAAAATTATTTAAGAAGATAATTTTTAAAATTCATGAAAATATTTGATGGTGATAAGTGTTAATTAATACGAAAAGTAAATTGATTGTAGATTTTGGAAAATTAAATGGATAAATGTATAAAAATAATAACGTATGTGATAATTTAAAATATTAACAATGAAAAAGAATCAAAGACGATTAAATGAATCTAAATCGTAAATGAGTTGCTATTTTAGTAAACTCAAACTAGAGTGAAAAGCATTTTAGTAGGAACATTTTAAAATCTCTTGTGCTAAGAAAAATAAATAACTTTTAAGCATAATTTTGTAACTGGAATAAATGTATGATAAAATGATTAAGTTAAGTATTAATGAAAAAGTAATTATTAGAGTTAATTAAATGGAATGTGATAAATTCAATGAAACTCTTGAAACGTATATGCAGTGTTGGAATGTAACTTGAGTGCGCAATTTGCTTACTGGAAAAAATTAATTAAGTTGATTTTTTAAAATCTGAGAAAATTTGTTAATGATAAGTGTTAATTACTACTACGAGTAAATTGATTGCAAGTTTGACATGATTGCAAAAATTGAAGACATGATAACGTTTTGAAAAATTTGAAGGTTCGATTCCTGTCACTACTTGTGAAAAATTTCTAAGTTTAAAAATATCGGAAAAAAACGATAAAGTAAAAACAAGCGAGAAAATGATCAAACTCTAAAATATACTAAAAAAAAAAAAAAAAAAAAATCGAAATCACGAAAAAAATAATCTAAGTCTGAAATGCTTGAAATTAGTTAAAGACTAAAAAGTTAAGAAAATAGTTAAAGACTGAAAATAATTGAAAAACGCTAAAATAGTGAAAAAAAAATCAAAGTGCTAAATGACAGGAAAAAACGTTAAAGTTCAAAATGTGTGAAAGAATATTTAAGTTAATTATTTCTTCGAAAATTTAACAAGTAAGAAAAAATATTTTGTTGTATGAAAGTCAAAAAAAATTAGTTAAGAAAATTATTTCTTCGAAATTTTTACAAGTTAGAAAAAATATTTGTCAATTTGACAAAGAAAAAAGAAATTAGTTAAGAAAATTTAACAAGTTAGAAAAAATAAAAATGATAAAGTTTGAAATGCATGAAAAAGAAAATCAAAGTTTAAAATATATTTCAAGTCCACAAAGCATTGAACCAAATCTAAAATCTCGAATGGGTTGTATTTAAATAAATCTTTACTTAAGTGAAAACTTTGTTATTATGAAAAATAATAATAATGATGATAGTTTCAATTATGAGCTGAAATACAGTTAATGATATGCCATGATTAGTACTAAAGAGTGAATTAACTGATGGTTTTAAAATTAATTTAATTGTAATATTCGTTGTCATGGTACAGATTCACATTAAGACTGAAAGTGTAATGGAAAATATAGCATAGTGGTTAGCATACGTTTTTGCTAACTCAATGTTTGGGTGTTCGATTCCCGACACTCTGTAAAATAAAAATAATTAAATTCGCGGAAATATTCTAAGTCCGGAAAAAAATATTCAAAGTTCCGATAGATGGCGCCACGAACGTTCTTAAAAGTAAAAATCGAAAAGTAAAAACATAGCAACAAGTGTTGCCACTCCGAAAACTGGTGTTGCCATCCAAAAAGTAAAAAACCTCCTAATCTTCTACACAGTGTTGCCGTTCCCTAAAACGAAATCCAAAAACGCGGGAAAATATTCAAAAACGCGGGAAAATACCCTCGTCATCTTCTTCAAGATTCAGGCGCAACCCAAGGTCATCCCCAAGGTCGGAGGGGGAGTGGGAGGCGCAATCGGGGAGATGGACGGCGCAGCTGGCTGCGGGCTGCGCCGGCTGTCGCAGAACTGTCCTTTTTCCCCTACTTCGGCGGCCTTGGTAATACAATAAACCATGCTTCGTGGTAAGTGGCGCACACAAGGGAGGGGTCCAGGGGGTCCGGACCCCTCCCATAGGTCTTGCTTTTTTACCGATTGATTATGATTCTATGTATTTTGTACGTAGAATAATTTCAAACAAAGGTAACAGTACTTTCAGTTGTTATAAGTGAAATAATAAAATCCTCATGTTAAAAGATTTTTTTTAATGTTGTGCACTATTTCTATAACGAATTGCCTATAAGACGCAGAATGATGATTATAAACGAGTACACTGTAATAAAACTATGTTTTTAGTTTTGTAATTACAGAATAAAATGAGATTCTATGAACTTGAATCCATTTTTTAATTATAAGAAAAGTAACAGCATAAATTATTTTGCTCTCTGGTTATTTACTTAAGTATATTTCATTAAACAATGTTAATTTAATTTCAATAGTTTATTTGTTACTGTTTTTC